>NC_068406.1:14776588-14799088 GCF_023724105.1 Carassius gibelio
GCTCTCTGAGGCTGGTTAGAGTGTGAGTTTGGGACACTATGATTTCTATGATGTGGTAAATCAGCATTTCATTTGATAAAATTATCATTGTCAAAGGTCTTGACGAAAGCCTGTCAAAATTAAAGTTTGGTTTAGCTTGAAGAAATTGTGACAGAAATAAATTACCAGTGTACAGCAGAATGAAAGTAATAATAATGCATTATTAAAACATATATCACACATTTTAATTTATTCCATGTTTTCATTATATCAGTAAACCTGTAGAAATATGTTTGTTAAAAATAAAATGAATTGATAAATTTTCATTTAATATCATTTGCAAGATTAAGTTGTTAATATTTTATGTCTTTATTTGATTACCACAATTTTTGATAATCATTTTGTATTAAATGCACAGACACTATTTAACTGAACAAAGATGACATCACTGAATTCAATGATGAACTGCCTTTAACTATTATTTTGCATTATTGACACACTGTTCTCCTAATGAATGTTGTTCAGTTGCTTTGATGCGATGTATTTTGTTTAAAGCGCTATATAAATAAAGGTGACTTGACTTGACTATTAAATCATGAATCCAGACAATTAAAACAGAAACTCAGTTTTCTGAAGATTTTATTGTTATTATTATCAATATTAAAAAAGAAAAAGTTCATCTTTATAAAAAAATAAAAAAAATAGTAAAATAATAAAATCAAATGAATCACACAGGGACCTGTGAGCATATATCCAAGGTGTCCTACTGTTAGAGTTTATTGTGGGTACACAGACAGACTTAGAAGGCGGAGATTGTTCTCGCCCACCCAGATTCTATTCCTCCTCTCCAGATGGTATAGAGCCACTGCTGTACTTCCGTGTCTCTGTGGTAATGTGTGGAACAGATTCAATAAGCTACCTCGAGCTGGATGTATGTTTCTCCCCCATGTGGCCTTTTTGCTCAATAAAAGCACATTTATCTGATTTCCTGTTGTCTGCCTGTCTCCTTCCACATTCTCAAAGCAGAAGTAGTCGTCAAGACAACAGGGCGGACAGTCATGCATGATGGATGTCCTTTCGCATGGGAGTTCAGGTCCATTTTGATTACGAGGTGAATTCATTAGGCCCACATGTGTGAGCACGCCATGGAGACGAGCCAGCTAAATGTCTCTTGTTTCCTGCCATATTACCATGGTAGTCTTTTTTTTTTTTTTTTTTGATTAATTTTAAGATGAATGGCCTAAAAGAAGTCTTTATATATGCACAAGTAAATAGAGGGAGAGAGAGAGAGAGAGAGAGAGAGAGAGAGACTAGTATGTGTGTATATTTTAAATCGTTAAAAGTATAGCTGAATTAGGAAAATGCCTTTTTAATACTTTTAAATATTTGTTTCCTAAAATAAATATACTATCAGCATTTTGGGGAATTTTAATCAACATATTCAAAATAATAATTTCAAAGCAGAGTCAATTTTTTTTAATTGTTTAAATCAATAAAGCTATTCTGAATTATGCAGAAAATAATAGCTATTTATATTTATTAGTGTGGAAACAACTACAGTATATCAAACATTTGGAAACTATGTATATAAAAAAAAACATACAGTATGTTTTCAATCTGGATAACAATATGTTTACATTGTCATGCATGCAACTTATTTCAAATATATTTTGAAGTTAAGAATGAACTGAAAATGACAACAGGAAACTGATCTGAAAGGGTCTTGATGTTCTATCAAACATCTACAACATGAGATGTGAATTCCCATCATGCTATTCATTTATTTCATTTTTTTTTTCATTTATGCCATTCCATTGAACAATGGCACCTTTTGTTTCCCGCCATGCTCTTGATGTTCTCATTACTGTCCTCTTCTCTTGTCATGATGACAAAGTGGGTGACAGTGTCTGTTTTTTTCGACAGGCCCATTTTGTGTTTGTATTTATCAGAGAGAATGTCAGAACCTTTACTCTGCCTCTCCCACTCATCATGTGCTTGCTGTTTTTAGCATACACTCGCTGCTTATCAAATATTGTCATACGTGCTTGAATAAACAAAAGCACCCTCTCATTTTATAATGCCTGTAAACAGAGCAAACCATTCACCTTGTGTCTCTCCACAATCATAGATTTGTATTTTTTCTTCAGAGTCTCCATTAAGTGTAAAAATAAGTTTTAGGTAGCTACAAAAAAAAAAAAAAAAAAAAAAAAAAAAAAAAACATTCAGTGTGTTCGATTTTCTCATCCACTTTTTTTCTTCTATGCTTCACTAATGCAGTTCATTGTGATTTATGAAACAAGATACAGGTGATTTCACGTTATGGTTGTACATTAAAGGGCAGAATGCAGTTTTTCATAAATCTTTTGAATGGTTGCTGCAATACATTGAAAGAAATGCACTGCCGGTAGACCCATCTCAGGCTGTTCATAACAATGCTTGAGTCAAGAGCTGAATCCACCGAAGGAATCTGTATTCAGCTACTGGGAGCACTATATATTTTTCAAGACATGCCAGACAGAAATGATGTTGCGTTTCACCTTTTAAAGTATTTTAAAGCATTATAAGAGTCAACTACAAAAGCGCCTAGGATCAACCTGAGGAGAAAACACAACTATCAAACAGAGGTTTGCTTTTAGTGACTGACCTTTCAATGTCCTCACTTCCCTGTAAACCTGTAGCAAAATGTATTGGCACCCATAGCAGCCACATCCTTGCATGCTTACAAGACAGCCAGATGGTCAGGTTGATCGTCAATGCTCAAAGTGCAATGCCAAAGCATTCCTTGCTTGTGTTGTAAGTGGCATCACTTCAAAATCATTGGGTTGTCAAAATGAGTATTTTGCTGACCTGTTTCTCAGACACAGATACACGTCTGTCTATCAGTAGAAGTATTTTCATCATTCATCATATTTCTGCCTAAAAGAATATACTTTTGGTCGATGTATTTTTGGAAGGTTGTTTATATATATATTACAGATTTTTAAAAATAGTTTTATGGTACATAGACATGTATAAACGTACACTGTATCTGCTTTACGAGAAATGAAATTGCAACTCAAAGGTATAGAAATGGATTCAGACCTCCAAATGTATCCGTAAAGAGATGGAAGAGCTCAAAAATATTCCTAACCCACACACTTTCACATTTAAATGGACTCTTGCTCCAGGTGTATTAAAATAAATCAAATCATGTTGGAATTGCTCTGTAATATCTCACTGTTATAGTGCGTTTTCAGATATGCATTATGTAAACATTATCCTATCCGCTTGAAATGTTTATCCCCTGTATTCATTGTGCCCATAATTCCTTTATAAAGAGAATTTGAGCAATTATGAATCATTGTGTGTTGTAGTGGCTGCAGGCATTCAGTGTGAATCTCTAGAGGAATAGAGGTTATTGTGGCCTACCTACACGCATCTGTGAGGGCAGCGTGAATTGTTTGTTCAAATCAAACCAATTTAACACTGTCCTCGTGGCGCTGTTGTTCCCCACACAGAGGAAAACCAATCGCAAATCCACCTAGGACTGATTTACAGCGCCAGAGGAGCAGATTAAGAGGCCGTCGATAGCATCTCAAGTGTTCGCCGAAAGAAAGACACCTGTCCTGCCAACAATTCCCCGCTTCAAAAGCAGACATTAACACTTCCATTAAAATCTGTCACCCCTCTTTCTCTCTCTTCTTTCTGTGCTATGAAGAGAAATCGCAGTCATTCAAATGCTAAGCGACTTTCTCTCCCCTGTGGATATTAGCGCAAAAAGAGCCATGCTCCATCATTTGCAAAGAACGTCAGGGTGGGGAAAAAGACACAAAATGAGCCAACAGTGACGCGAATATCCCTCACCTCTGCAATATCTCTTCACATTTCATTACCTTTCCTGTGCCGCAGACCAACAAAATGCAACAAAAACGTCAGTCATCATTAGATCGCTGCCTTATAAGCGCACTAAATTCCTAATGCCACATATGTAAGTGTCTCGCTGATTTCATCATGCTCGGCAGGTTTCCAAGAGCTAATTTAAATTCATCTCTTCACGAGCTCTTAAATAATATACCAATAATGACTGTAAACGGATCAATGGGATCATTTTAAAGTGTGAGCACTAACTTTGCCTGTGGGCATCAAGCTCTTGTACTGTCTCATCTCATTATTTATGTATAGGGATCTATGGAGTATCCACTTCATTAAAAGACACATCTTTTTATACATTTTTTATTCTTATTTCTCAACAGGTTACAGACGGAGGCACTATTAAGCAGAAGATTTTTACGTACGATGCTATGTTCAATACCAATTACTCCCATATGGAGGATTACCGGAGAAGGGAAGACCTGGTGTATCAATCGACGGTCCGGTAAGAGCCTCTAGTTGTTATATGATGTCACAAAAAAGAATATGTCTGTAATAGTGACCATGGATCACAAAACCAATCAAAAATTAAGTTTTGATCTATTTATGGTAGGAATTGTACAATATATCTTTATGGAACATGATATTTACTGAATAATTTAACGACTTTAAACATTAAAGAAAAAATAATTGAAATTGAAAATTTATCCGTGCGACTAAAGGTTTTTTGGTCCAGGGTCACATATGATCTCTGGAAATGCCAAATTTTATTCATAGCACATTGGACTGTAATGATAATGTAGACAGTAAGACTGGCAACTTGCCTGGCTTGCATCATTTCTGACTGTGTTCATTTCCTATTGCTCTTCTACATTACTATAAAGAGAAATGCCTTGGGTTCCTTCTGCATTAACTTTCTTATGTGTGCATCAGAAAGGCATTTTTGTCGTTTCTTCAATGCATTTCTAAAACGTTAAAATTAAATCAATGTTTGACACCCATTTCAGCATATACCTATAATTTTTAATAGTCGACCAATCAGACCAATGTGGGGCAGGATTAGAATATTAGGTTTATTAACTTGTTCATTAGAATATATGCTAATGACACTTTTGTTTAACAGGGTCATATGATGCAGTTTCAAGTTTTAAGTTAAGTTGTATTTACAACACTGCTCCAGAACAGTTCAACCCAAATATTCAGATGTGTGCTGCACATTTTATGGAGGATTGTTTCCTAATCCTGAAAGAGTAGACTAGTTCTGTGTCCTGTGTATACCCTTACGAAAGGAAAATATATTTACCAATATATTTCTTAAAATATATTGTGATATATTGTAATATATTATATTACA
This sequence comes from Carassius gibelio, assembly GCF_023724105.1. Classification (NCBI taxonomy): domain Eukaryota; kingdom Metazoa; phylum Chordata; class Actinopteri; order Cypriniformes; family Cyprinidae; genus Carassius; species Carassius gibelio. Next base: position 14,781,771 of record NC_068406.1, read on the forward strand.
ACTTTTTATTTTCTAATATTTTATATGTTTGAATACATTTAATAATATATTGATGATACATATATTATATAATATATTACAAAATATACAAATGATTGCCGCTTTCATTATATTGCAATATAATGGAAAAAATAAATATATATAAGAATATATGCCTAATATATTACATGATATTTTCCAATATACTGCAATATATTTTTGTTTCATAAGGGTACTGGTCCCACAAAGGCCTAAAAAAGACTATTTAAGTAAAATATGACCTGATTAAGAAACTTTCCTCAGTATCCAGTACTTTTTAGTATGTTCACCCAATGAGCCCCAAGCCAAGCTCTTCTTCTGGGCCCTCAGTTGCAGTGCTCCCCATTCAGGAAACGTCATCTTTAGTCTTCCCTTTTCGAACATCTGCTGTAGTGTTTCACAGGCCCACTGAGAAACAGACGTGTTTCCCAAGTCATCCTTGATACCTGAGGCTCAGCTTCAGGTAGAAAAGCATAAGCAAGCCCCAGAAATATTTTCTCATATCCGCTCTTCTCCTCAACAAAACATACAGGTGTCTTGTCAAACCAAAAGCTGGTACAAATTATTAGGTAAAGAGCAGAGAAAGGAAGGTTTTGATTACTAGTTCAACCTGCTGCAAGACTAGCTGCATTTTTTTTACATCGCATACTGTATATGTGCACATGTGCATCAAGTCAAGCAGAGTTTTTCAGGCAACAGGCTACAATACCTCCTTGCTTTGCTTGGAAAGTGGCACAGTGTATGATGTGTATACACACACAGAAACAAACACTCCTACCCAGCAGGAAGTAAATTGACTGTCACACTATAAGCAGCAGTAGGGATCACCTGTATTGACCTCGCAGTCTCACATAATGCTCGGTAAGGAAGATGGCAACTGCAGAGACCATCAAACTCCATGTGCAGTCTCCTAAGTATAAATACATACACGCATAGTGAAATCCACTGAAAATGAAAAATTATTTATATTAACAGTGATTTGTTTTCAAACACAAATATCTACTAAAATATTTGTAGTTCACATGCACTTCACAGTGCATTGTAGTTCATATTTTTTCACAGTGAAAATCCAAGTCAACTCAGTTGCCCTGACACGCAGACATACAGTCAGAAAGAAAAAAAAAACAATTAGATAGATGGATAGACATTTGATAGATAGACAGACAGACAGATATATAGTAATTTCCCCTGTAGCCTCTGACACAGCATTCTGCGGGAGATCCAGAGCACCCAGACAGGATATTTCACAGGAATTATCTCTGATTTTCATTCCAGAGTGGCAAGAAGCCACACCGGTAGGCCTTGCCACTCTAATTCAGTTCTCAGCATTTTGTCTGAAAATAAATGCACCAGTAAGGGTCTTTCTAGAAATCGAAAACAGAGATAGACATGTCTGCCTCTAGCTGGGCCACAGAAGTTTGCTTGTTTTCACATTACTGCTTCATCTGCTTGCATGCTGCTCAGAAGTACGCATCTCATCTCTTGGAGTATTGAGGAATAATAAAAAAGCTTTTGTTTTTCCATTTTGAACAGCACAGGATTTTCCAGTCCCATCAAAGTCTAACATGACAGTTTGAATTCCCTGAAAACTCAACACCACACAAGGTGTCAAATGAGACATTATTACAGCGCAGATTGAAATTCATTGTCTTTTCTAAACTTTACCCTCACAACTCCCCTTAAGGAGGCTACGTTGTTGAAGGCATTTGAAAAATGTATTATGTTCAATTTTAATATTTAATATAAGTCATAATGTTAGGTTTTTTTTCTTGTTCTTCACTAGCTTCTCCTTGCTACAAAGCTGCCAGTCTATTATGATGGAAAGTTTGAGCTGTCAATCAAATCTCAAACAGGTCCATAGGACCCTCCCCCTTGCACTCTGACCTGGCTCTTTTCTCTCATTACCATGGACACCTCAGTTCTCTACCTGTTCCTATGAGACCCAACTGCTCTTGGCAAAACATTCAGCTTTATACTCAGAAACAAAAGCACTTACGCCCACTGGGCCCTCCAGGGCCCTTCAGGAGAAGCCCGTTCTTCAATAAAAGCCCCTGATTATCACTCACATCTATCAGATTTTTTTTCATGCCACTTCACCGAAACGCGACAATAGTGTTAAAAGAGAGAGATGAAATATGCTGTGTGTCATTGAAGCATGTGATGTCTCTTTTTAGTCTGGAAGTGAGGACACTGTGTAGTGGAGCAGCACTGACTGTTATATACCTTGTTGAGAAGGTGAGCAAGATGGCTTGTGTTCATGCCATTTGTACTGATTTATGACCGATTCATTTCCAAATGTGGGATTTGTGGTAGGGTTAATTTTGTCAGTCTTTTGAATTAGTCTTAGTCCTGTGTCAAATTAACTTTTTAGTTATGAGCATATTTAATCAACCATGTTCTGTTTTTGTTTAGGACATGTTTTAGTCTACAAAATATCTGAGCATTTTAGTCTAGTTTTAGTCGTTGAGTTATTCTGTTAAAAAAAAAAAAAAAAAATCCTCAATGTTCTAATCACACTAATTGTTGTAATTTTAAAATTTCTGTTTAGATTATAAAAACTTTTTACGATACCATTCCTATAGTATTTCTAATAATTACATTCCAAATTCCAATAATGTTTTTCTATTAAAATATATATATATATATATATATATATATATATATATATATATATATATATATATATATATATATATATATATATATATTAATCACAACCACAATCACTAGCAAAATAGTAGAGATCGCATAACAGAACACAGTACATCTATGTACTGAAAACATCTCACATGGAGATGGAAAAATTAAGATGGTACTTCTGCAATGAATAATGAGGAAGTGCGAATAATTGCCACAGTGCAAAAATTAAGCAAAACACCAGGCAAAAAATTTATCCTTTTAACAGGGAAGCTCTGATTTGTGGATTTGAGCTAACCATGAGGCTATAGGCACCAACATGGATTTGAACCCTTAATATCAGACAACGGCACACATGAAAGTTTGTGTAGCAGAGGCATGAACAGCAGCCTGTAATCATATTTTGTCTCCTTTAAACTATAAAGTGTACTGTTCATTCTACCTCATGAACAGTTAAATGTTCCCTACTTATGCTTATAAACGTGCAATACCCTTATATTTATTTGTTAACCCTCCATCCTAGAACATTCCTGCATCTCACTCAATCCTATTCCATTATCATTTATAGCACAATTGTTTATACACTTATTTATTTGCCAATTAGTAAATTGTTTTTTTTTTTTTTTTTTTTTTTTGTCTGTGTGTTGTTGTCTCTGTGTACTGGAAGCTTATGTCACTAAAACAAATTCCTTGTATGCGTAAGCATACTTGGCAATAAAACTCTTTCTGATTCTTCTGAATCTGTACTGTTAAATTTTCCATAGTGCCTTTAAAGTGGGAAATGTGCATCATTAGTACAGTTGAGGTCAAAAGTTTACAGTTTTCAGCTCTTTATGCATGTTTTTTTTTCCCCCTTCTTGAGCATAAACTTCTGCAATAGTTGCATATCAGTCCCTCAGTTGTCCTCAGTGTGAAAAGATGAACCTCAAAATCCTATAGTCATTGTTGAAAAGGGTTCAAATACACAAAAATTGCAGTATTAATACTAATATTTAATATTAATATTAAAAACACACAGTATTAAGAATCAAGTGTATGTAAACTTTAAAATGGGGTCATTTTTATAAATTCAACTATTATTTTCTCTTGTGAACTATATGTATGCATCCTTTATGTGTATATATTTAATTCAGGTCAGTACTAAATGAACAGTAGCATGCATTTTGTATGATATCTCTAATTCGATGACATACAGTAGTTAACATTTTCTAGATTCTGAAAGGGGATGTAAACTTTTGACCTCAACTGTACATTTATTTGCCAATTATGTAGTTTTCTAAATTTAAATTTATACTTTCTAACATTATATTTGTAAACATCTAGGCCATTTGATTACCATCAGCCTTGCCAGTAAGAAAAGTTACATCAATGGCCTCACATTGATTTTATTGTACAACATCTTGATTTTTTTTTTTTTTTTTTTTATGTACCATTTTTAAGTTCAATTGTATGGTTTTGTTTTTGTTTTGTTCATATTGGAAGCTCTTTGAAAGTTTGCAGAGGCATCCTAGTGGCATTTAAATTGAAAAGTTTTGATAAAAAGGTTTTCTTCTTCTTCTTCTTCTTCTTCTTCCTCTTCTTCTTCTTCCTCTTCTTCAATTCAATTAAATTCAATTCAAGTTTATGTATAGCGCTTTTTACAATACAAATCGTTACAAAGCAATTTTACAGAAAATTATGTTTCTACAATATTTAGTACCGTATTTTTCTTCTTCTTCTTCTTGTGAACACTATGGTGTTTCAGTAGAGATTGTATTAATTAATTTTTTTTTTTTTTCATGTTGTTAGACCCTTTAAAACTATTTGAAAGTTTGCAAAGAGCCCCAACGGTTTTATAATTCAGGCGAAATTGTGTAAGTGTGATTTTAGCAACCATGGATTGACGTCAGCCATTGAAAAGTTGGCCAACCATTACTGTGGTTACAATGAGCTTCATTCATGAAACACAAATAATTAATTTATTCAAAAATCTATTCATGGATAAATTGCCATGTTGAATGAAATTGGTCTGTGAACCATTTTTAACTGAAGTTCAAGGCCCTATAAGTTAATGTTCGAGTGAAAGATCACCTCAGCAGACCTTTCTGTTTGATGACTCATGAAAACATGAGCTATTGTGAATATTCCAACATCATAAATTCAGCCTCAGACATATTCTAACATCATACGCCCACAACACCAATAAGAACAGGCCTCAGCTGAGAAATTCATGGCACATTTCTGTAATTACAGAATGTTATATTCCTGGCAACGAACACTCTGTCCTTCTCATCACACACACACACACACACACACACTTAAACACACTGCAGAGTGGCAGGACCTGGCTAGGCAAATCCCTTCTTACCTCGGTGTGATTTAGTGCTAATCGGCTTTTTATTACTCTCTGATTAACAATCCATCTACATTTTTAGAGCACAGTTAGAGAGAGAGAGAGAGAATACAGAGATGGTGAGAGTGAGAAAGACTGGTGGAGAAGCTGGAGTTTCAGTCCCATTGAGGTTATTTTGAAGAACTGAATACCATAGCGAGCCAGACTATTGTGCAACATCGCCAGCATTTCAGCAATCCATAGAGGAAGTATGCAACAGAGGTGAGAGAATGAGCAAATAAGAGACAGCGAGTGTCGAACGGTAGAAAGAAGGAGAAGTGGAGAGGTAAGAGAGGCAGGAATTGATAAATGTGCTGGCTGGAATTCAGAGACCCGGGCAGTAAAGCTCATCCAGAGAGAGGACACTTGCAGGGTGGAACGTGAGACCAATGCCAATGTACAAAGCTGGAGCCAAACCTCTCATCCAATCATCACGGTCCATGCATGTCAAGCAGCCCTGGAAGTAAAAGGAGGGGAAAAAAAACGAACAAAAACAACAATAAAAACTCTTAAAACTGTCAATAGACAGGGATAAAATTATGGACATCTATGAAGAGAAATGGCAGAGTGGTTTTGTTTACAGCCACTGCTTTGTTGCTATCGCCGTGATGGTGAACGCACTGCAATTAACTCTGCCTGTGTTTCTGCTCATCAAGTCTAAGTGAGCTATCTGAGGTGTGGGGGGAAAGAAAGCCGCGGTGGGGAGGGGTGGAGGCATACATGAAAAGAATGCTCATGGGCTTGTGCTGAGAACTCACCCGCTGCCCTCATTCAATATAAATGAGCTTGGTTTCACTTCTTCTTGTTTTAATGGGGCTGAGCAGCAGGACATTGTCGACCGGCGTCAAGCTTAAGCAGATGCTGTTGAGATTGTTAAAGGATCACTTGACTGAAGTGAAAAAGGATGGGATTTTTTTTTTTTTTTTGTTATCATTATTTTTCATGAGACTTGAGAAATTATGCTATCCAGACTCAAAAGATTTGCAAACAAAAAAGACCAAAAGTGTTTAAAAACAAACTACACTGCTTTGATCAAAAATGTATCACAGTTTGCAGACAAATAATAGCAAATGTTTCATGAGCAGCAAATCAGTATATTAAAATGGTTTCTAAAGGGTCATGTGACACTATAGACTGGATAAATGATTTTTTTAGTTATAATATCTCATGCAATTTTGCTTTTCAGTTAAGTGTACTTGTTGGATGTTTTTCATGAAAAGCAAGATAAAAGACTTTTTTTTTTTCTTTTTTTTTTTTAGCATATAGCTTAAAATTGGGCATCATTCTAGTTTCCGAGATTAAACTTGGCTCACATTTTCTAATCTATTTTTATGGTTTGCAGCAATAGCCACTTTTACTCAGCCAGTACAGTTAGTAATACAGCCTCCTATTTGTTTTATTGGGTATCCTGAGAGAGAAGATGCAAAGAAAAAGAGAGGAACATAATGAAAAAGGAACACATCTACAAAAATGAATCACAAAGTCGAGTATTTCAGTATTCCTATCAGCCATCATCAGCATCTGCCCCCCTATGTGGGGCTCCAGGGATAGCAGAAACGGATGGATGGAGTGAGGAATTATGGGAATGTGTTGAGCCAGCAGACAGACAACTGTTTTCTTAGGCAGTAGTCTCTTTTATTTCACCTGGCACATTACTATGACAGCATACCTAGTTGCTCCTGCTTAACTGCAGTCTCTCCTCTTCTACAGGAGGCCAAGAAGGACAATTGTCCTCGATTTTGATCTGCTGCCTGCAGCTGAAAATCTCATTTTGATCTGCATTGTAGTCCATGCTCAGAATGCAGAATGAAGTCTTTGACTCTTTGGAGAAGAAACTTTAATAAAACAATTATTTTGTATATTTTATTATTTCCTTTGTGAAGAAGTGTGCTATTACATTTATAAGCAAATTTGATTAAAAAAATTAAATAAAAATAAAAAGCATCATTTCAGTTGCCAAACTTTGCTTGGATTTGTTTAACAATTGCTTGAATCTAGTTTCAGGATGTACTGTATGTCTGTCATGGGAGCTTGACGCAAGCCTTCATAAATATATTCAGTCTTTGAATCACTGAAAATGTCTTACAGTTAATTTTTTTATCTTTTTCCACAGGCTCCCAGAGGTCCGGATCTCAGACAACGGACCTTATGAATGCCATGTAGGAATCTATGACCGAGCGACACGGGAGAAAGTCGTCCTAGCATCAGGGAACGTCTTGCTCACGGTGATGTGTAAGTAAAAATGCACTTCCGAAATGTTCCCTTCTGTATTTTCTCTCCATCAGGCTTGTGGAACAGCATGCACTAATTTGAAACCGTCTTCAAACAGGAGAACGTAACTGTACAGTATATTCAGGATTAAGTGGACCATAATTTGCAGAGAACGACTTTTGGCATTATGTAGTTGACATGAAAGTGGCAGCGTTGCATCCAAAAGCTGACCCCCAATCTCTTTCGTTGTCCTTTAACTGGTCGCATGAGGCTTTGAAGTGCTTTATCCTGTATTTGTTATTTGGAAGTCTGCCGTGTTTTCTCTGTTAGAGCTTGGCAGGTTGCTTCTGAATGGGCTGATCATTAAGGCTGACTGTCTCCATGTGATAAGGACCTTTGAATGGGAGGTAGAGTAGCGTCTGTGTTTGTGTTTGTGCGTAATTCATAACACTTCACTTTGAACTTCCCCACTTGCTTCTTATATTCAAGCTGTGCCGCAAAGCATCATTTGGGAAACTCGGAGGCGATGAAAATGCAAAGATTACAAAAAGAGATGATTTGCTTTTAATCGTTTTACGCATGTTCTCATCTCTCTCTCTCTTTTTTTTTTTTTTTTTTTTTTTTGGTAAGACTTTATAAAAGCTTCCCTAACTTTCGTAAATAAGGCATAAACAAGCCTTATTAGAGAACATTATCTAATGCTTTGCAGTTCAAAATTCTACAGTGAAATACTTTAAAATGTAAAATAACTTTTTTATATTCATGTTTGAAGATAATATGCTGCAGCATGGTTTCCCAAACGGGGGTTCAGGAGTTGATGAGAAGCTGATATTTAATTATGTGGAATGTAAAATTAAGATAAATAAATGGAGCTGCATGATAATTGCAAAATAGTTTCATGCTACTATCAAATTTATGGCTTTCTTTGTTGCAATTTCAATTTCAATTTTTTTTTTTTTTTTTTTTTTTACAGTACAGTTGAAAGTACTTTAAAAAAGTTTGAAAAGTTTTACCATTTAATTATTTAGTATATATATATATTTTTTTTTATTATTAATAATAAAAAAATTGATGACTGGCTGTTATATAGAGCTCATTAGCAATTATCTCTATCACCAAATCAGGGAATCATCCTGGAAAGCTGCTGAGCTCTCTGATAAGACAGACTGGAAGTCGATGGAAAGCCCTAGAAGGGCTGATGTGAATAAATATGCCCCTAAAAAAAAAAAGAACACCACTTCCAGCCCCTTGAGCTGGAGAACACAACCCAGTAAGAGCAAATTACATGCTCGTCAGAAGCCCTGTCGATGGTAGAGTTGATATTAATGGGCTGCTCTTTATCAATACGAGATGTTTTGAAGAATCTAGCTTGTAATTGGTTAGGAATCGAAGGAAAGTGTGTGCACCTCATCTTACTGACACTCGTAAATCCCAACACCTCTACAGGGGAAGAAGTATAGCCTCTGGCATTGTGGCTAATTGCCATCTAAGCTGAAACAGAATTATTCATAACCTATTAGTGTGGCAAGTTCACCGGGTGGATGGGAGAAAAAAAATCATGACGAGTGAGAGAATGAAAATGAGTGAAAAAGAGTTCATTAATAGGAAGCCTTGCGCTGGCATTATTATAATTTGCTAAAGGACGTCATAAATAAGAATGTCCGTTTTAATGAATTTTTGCTAAGAAATTCAATCATTTGCTTTTTAGGATTAGAATTGAAAGAATTAGGGTCTCTGAGGCTCAACTTCATGCTAATTCAAAAGTCTGGGTTGACTCTGCTATGAACTTCAACTTTAGCGATTGTTTATTTTGGGAGGCAGTGTGATTAAGAATTTGAATGTGATATGAGACACATGGGCTTTGGCACATAAGAATTCACTCAAGCCCAAAGTATGCTTCAGTTTTGCATATGAACACAGCTGCTTGACACATGCACACTAAAAGCTTCAATCCAGTGTCTGCAAACACCCCCCCAGTTATGACCAATTAAAAACATACTGTACTTTTTTAAACTAGTTTCAGGTATTTTTAACCTCCTCACACAAGCGTTTGTTGTTGTTGTTGTTGTTGTTGTTGTCATGTTTCTTTTCAACTGTGAAACAATGGCCCTGGCCAATGTAGCCAACTTGTGGACCAACTCATTAGTGCAAAAGAAAATTAAAGCCAAGGTTAGAAATGTTACATGGTACACCATGCTAATTATGAAAATTACATTACTGGATAGTCAACATGTAAAAAACGAAGTATAATCTGTGTTCAATAAATCTCTAATGGCACCATTTATTTGAACATGCTGTATGCATTTTATTTGACAAATCATTTATTTTCATGAAATTGTCCATGATCAACAGAAAATATACAATTTGCTTTCTATTGGAGACAATAGTGTTACATGAAGATTTGATCATTGAGAATATTGCAAAGTTAGCTTCATTTAAATAGAAATGTGAATTTTTGTATTGAAAAGTATGAGCGTGGGTTCATTAAATTCTCAAAGCAATATTTCAGTGCATTTTGCAGATGGTTAGCATTGTCTTTGCAGAAAAATACTGTTTATTGATTCACCCCTGTAATGTAGGAAGTCATAAGCAAAAATGGTCACAGGAAAGTGAGACGACACATGTATGCAGCCGTACATTGCTGCTTGGTTTGATGGCATCTTTCTATATAACCGTTTTCATGGCCTTTCTGTGATATACAAGGGTATACAAATTAACATTTTCCCTTTTAGTCGGTGTTGAAAATGTGCTCTGTTCTCTCACCGCTGATGTTTGTCCTGTCATTTGTGGCTGGGAGGCCATCAATTGCCTTATCATTAACAAACATAGATGTCCTCATTTCATTAAATGATGATGTTTGTTCTTGCTCATTTCATAATAAGTCTGGTTCACATATCTCCAGCTGCATTTGCCAACACATCACAGGCTGACAGGCCCATGTCAGCTTTTACGTGTGTATACTTCTTGCTATTTATTTATTTGAAATTGATGCATATAATTAAATTCTAGAGGCTAAACAGTATGTTAAACTGCAGCACTTGAAGTAGCATTTAATACCAGAAGAGATGACCTTCGACAAACCTGTGAAGTAAGTCAGCTGGGCAAGTAATTCGTTCAATTAAATGCTATATTCTGTAAAAGGAAGTCCCGCTGGCTGTAAAGGCTTAAAGTTGAAAAGGCTTAGCTGAATTAAGCCTAATTCATTTATTTTGTCCACTACCACCTTTTAATTGTCATGAAGCAAGTTTAATGAACCAGGCGTAATTGAGAAGAAGACAGTGTAGCCAAGTAAAAGGGTAGCCAAAGTGTGCTCCATATGTTACATATTACAAAATACATGTCTAACTGGTGAAATATTATGGAGCCAAAAGAGTATCAATAAAGATAAATGCACACACTACATTCACATATGCACACATAAGATTCATACATAATTCATAAATACACACACAGGATACAAAATTGCGCACAAAATTCACAAATGCACACACAAAATTTAAAAAGCACAGAAGATTCACGAATGCTTACAAAATTCAGAAATGCACACAAAATTCAGAAATGCACACACAATTCAGAAATGCAAACAACATTTACAAATGCACTCAAGATTCACAAATGCACAGGACAAGATTCAGAAATGTATTTCTAATGCACACACACACATATATCTTGATTTACAAACTGCTTGCGGTCTGTGAACTTCACTGCATTTGTGTGTGAATTTTGAGACTCCTCTGACTTGGCTTGACACACAAATGCCTTTTTTTAAACAGGGAATGATCTGCAACCAATCAGATATCTCCCTTGTTTGAGCCAATCACAAGAATGCACCCCAGGTGGGGGATTGTTTACTTATAAGCCAATCAGTGAATTACTCACTTTCCTCAGCGAACAACTCACTTTCCTCAATCAGCGAACGACTCACTTTCCTCAGCGAACAATTCACTTTCCTCACGCAGCGAACGACTCACTTTCCTTAGCGAACGACTCACTTACCTCACGCAGCGGCGACTCACTTTGCACAGCCGGAAAGTCACTTTCCTCTCTCAGCGGACCACTGACTCTCTCTTCATGTAGGGACCGAATATTATAATTAAAGTGACTTCTATATTGCATCCAAAATAATATTTAGATATACTTAAAATATTCAAAAAGGTGTCTTTTTTTTTTTTTTACTTTCATTAAAATATTTCAATAAAATGAAATAATTGCCTATTGCAAATTTATGAATCCATAGTTAACTTTTTTTCTGCAGTCACAGTCTGGGCTATATGTATTGAGATATTTTTAAATTTATATTTTGTAAAAAATAATAAAAAATAAACCTGAATTGTAATCTAAACATCTGTATTTCCATACAATTTCATAAATAGGCTGTGTGAACGCGTTCATGTGATTGGCTTATAAGTAAACAACCACGTGGAGTGCGTTCTTATGATTGGCTAAAAAAAGGGAGACATCTGATTGGTTGCTGATCATTCCATGCATTTGTGTGTTGAGCCAAGTCAGAGGAGTCTCAAAATTCACACACAAATGCAGTGAAGTTCACAGACCGCAAGCAGATTGTAAATCAAGATATATGTGTGTGTGCATTAGAAATACATTTCTGAATCTTGTTCTGTGCATTTGTGAATCTTGAGTGCATTTGTAATTGTTTGCATTTCTGAATTGTGTGTATATTTCTGAATTTTGTGTGCATTTCTGAATTTTGTGTGCATCTCTGAATTTTGTATGCATTTGTGAATCTTCTGTGCTTTTTAAATTTTATGTGTGCATTTGTAAATTTTGTGCACATTTGTGTATCCTGTGTGTGTATTTATAAATCATGTGTGTGCATGTATGAATCCTGTGTGTGCATATGTGAATGTAGTGTGTGCATTTATCTTTATTGAGACTCTTTTGGCTCCATAAAATATTGCCAACTTCTTGATTACAAATAAGTGTTAAGTAATATTTCCATCAGTGCACTGTAAAATATTGGGTTCAAAAAAGGATTTTACAAACACATTTTTCAAAATGTCATCTTTTTGTATGCGGAAGTAAAAACTGCAGTGAATTTACTAAGAATCTCAGCTTGTACTATATATTCATGCATTTTACTTGAGGGGTAAGTGATGACAGAATTGTAGTTTTAAGATGATCTATCCTCTCACATTTTTGCTTTTAAACCCTCTGATCATTTCTGGCTGCTTGGCTTAATTTATAAGTGCATTACTGGAAAAGTTAGCATCAGCAATAAGCACTGTTGCTAGTAGGCAGAGTTTTATGTAAGAAACATGTTTGTTAACATTTTCTGTTGATCATGACAGCAGTTATTCATCAAATGATGAAGAAAAAGATGCACTCTTTCTGTATTTTATGAGCCTACTCAGAACCGATGCTGTAGAAACGTTCCATAGTATACACTACATTTCAGCGGTTTCTTTTATAATCTAGCTCTGTGGTCTGCAAGATGGAGAATGTAGGGTGCAAATTGTGTTCCCCACCAATTTTCTGGGTGTGTTTGCACTGTTACCTGATTTACATAATTATTTTAGTGAACCAAGCATTAAAACAGCACACCAGTGCATAAAAACAAACAACTCTATTATTGTGCACGCAACTCATTCTTAGTGAATTTTCCCCCTAGGGCACAAAAGCAATCAAGGCTCAAGGATCGTCCCTTGCTAATTCAAGTCTTTTGGTTACCATTAAAGATCTTTAAACATGGTGATAGGCTACACTGCTAGCAAACAGGTCTTTAGGGAGGAAATTGCATGTGCAAACTGATTTATCTTTTTAGTTCACTTTAGCGAAAAATGTAGAATATTCAAAGCGCCAAACCCATCTATGTCTACATTTTGAGTTCACGTCACGTAACTGTGTGAACACTTTGTTTTAACCTTTGCAGAGTGTTAGGAAGTAATTGAGAGGACATCCTACATGAGACATGAGGGCCTTATGTTTATATACATATTTAAAAAAGAGAAAACGAGAGATCTGGAGGCAAAGATAACGCTGAGCCGTGGGTGCTTGGGGAGCAATTACTCCTTCATTTCATAAACTGGTATTCACTTCAATTACGGTGCCCAACTTTAATCAAGCAGTGTGTATATATAGCCGTGCAGCTTTTATACATGGAGAAATTAATGACACCTTGCTGCAGCACAAACATGAAGGAGTTTGGAGACTGTGTTTGGTGCAGGAGCAGCTGCGATGGAGGTGGGGGTGTTGATGGATGTCTGTAGAGCGTCTGTGAGATTTTGTGTCTATGCACACACAGTGAACCTCATATGTTTGGGGCCAGACCAAGAGAACCAGGCCTTGTCCTGAGACCGTGGAAGGACGCATGTGCCAAAAGGCCAGGATATTGCTTTTGGGGACAATGTATTCAACATATTCATCTCTGAGTGGGGGTAATGTGCGCAAGGTTACCATGGGTCTCAAGTCCTCTGGCTTCATCTGGCTTCTGAGTCAAATTCATTTTTCTAAATCCATGTGCATCATTGTTCGGACATTCCAGTTGGATCCTACCTTTTTCATCATAAAATGAATGGTTTGAAAAGCATCTGAACAGAATGTTAACATTCATAAAAGCTTAATTTTAGACATGATGTCTGACCTCCTGCCATTAGTTATTTGATGGTGGAAAGATCTTTTTTGCAGTTGTTTTGCCAGCTTAGCAGGAGCCTCATTGAAAAGAAATAGAGATGCTTTTGAAAAACCAATGAATTATTCAATCCGTCTGAGGGAGAACACACACACACACATACACTCACAAGGAGTGATAAGGGAACATAAACAACCATCAACTTTTCGTTGGATTTCAAGACTAAATATTTTGTGGTCTGTTTCCTTTCAAGCTTGAGGTCTTCAGAGGACTCGTGTTTGGTGCCTTGTCAGTTCGAAGCCTCTGAAACAGTGAATTTAATCATTTGTGCTGTTGCTATACTATGACCTGTCAACTTTCCCAGTCCACGAAGATCATTTGGCTTTTGTGTTGCTAAGAGAAAACCTGAGGAGAACTGAGCGATTTAAACATCAGCAATGACCCTGAGGCCACATCACGAGGGTCCCTGCTCCTGAGAATAGACAGTTAATATACCTTCACTCGCATACAGTACAAGTAAATGATGATTTTGTAGAGAGAGAATGAAGATTTTGCAAACTTGCAGCAATAATTATATTATCTCTTGATTCTATTCATTTCTGTGGAGTAGTTGTTTGTCAAATTTACGAAATAAATACCTATGTATAGTTATTCTATATTAAATGATAAACCACAGATTATTTTATTTATCTGTACTGGTCAACATTGTGTATTTAGTTGTATAAATGTTCTAATTTCTTCTTTTTGTATGTATTTTAGATCACCTTTACCATCATTTATTGCATGCATTTATTGTGACTAACTGAAAACTTCTCGCTTCTGGTTAGGAAACAATATTAACGTGCTTTTGCATTTGAAGGCCAGAGATATTAATTGACTTTTGACCATCTGCGAGCATCAAGGGCAAAATGAACCTAGAGAGTGTTCAGTAGCCGTAATCTACCTGGTATTTTGACTATTTGAAGTGATGTCAAACCCTCTTTCTCTTTTAATTAGAAGATGATTCATTAACCCCCAATTATAGCACTATAGAGAATTGAATGCTTGATTTTTATGTAAAGGATAATGTACAGCCAAGTGTCAATTGATGTACAATAATAACCCCAAAGAGGCTCAGGGTTTTTAATTACCCAGAAGGGGATTTTTTATTACATTGAACCACCTTGCTCCCAGTGCTTTGGCTCCTTTATTCCAGGTTTGCATGTCAGATTAATGTTTTATAGTGTTTTCATGCATTGCAGTAATTAGTGGTTCAAAACAACAAAAAAATGTGCATTTTATTAATTATAGAGCACTTTAGAGGAGCATCTGTGCATTTTATGCCATAACTGCATTTTGTCCAGTGGACCGTAAACGGCAGACATTATGCAGATGGCAGCAATCCAATCACAGTGAAGTGAGGGCCTCTATATGGGCTCTATTCTAAGGGTTTTGTTTAAACCTGAATGCCTATCCAACATACAAGCAAACAATTAAAATCAAGTGCAAAATTTAATGACAAAGTATTTAATTCTTCCCCTCCACAAGCACAACAGCTTAATGAGCATTTAAAACACAAGCATTTATAAATGGGCCAGCAGGCCCTGAAGTGCTCGCAGATGTCGGAGCAATGTCGGTGGTCCCCATGTCAATTTATACCATGTTTTCAAAGTGTTCACTTGACTTCTCTCTTAAAGTATAGAGGAGCCAAAAGAATGACACACTGCGTTTGCTCTCCCATGCCGTGCTGTTGTTTAGCAGATTACATTAGGAGTGAATGTGCAATGCCTGTAGAGGATCTGCTATTATTTTCCCTGCGTGAACTGAGAGCTGTTTATTAGAGTCTGGACGAATGCACTCCTGTGGATGATTGGTTGTTACTCAGAAAATTACGCCCAGCGTGGTCAAGGCATGTGACCAATAATGTGTACTTGGATTTGAACAGAATAGGACTTCTGAATGGGTCATTTCAATATTCTGTAACCCTGTGAGTCATCTAGGTAATATATGTCTTAGAAAGGACGGCTACTTGAGTTTTGTTTCAAAATATTAGTGACAGTTTCAGTAGCCTCCTCTGAAATGTGAACTCGAGGCCACCACTGCAAGCAATTAAGCTATTTATTTTTAAACTAGCCATTCATTTTTAGAGACAAATAAACTTAGTTGACCTGAAAGGCATTATTAACTAATTCAGTGATGGAAATTTGGTTTACTTGGGGCGCATGGCTCTGACTGAAAATTTCAAAATGTATATTTGTTGTAGCCATTAAAGAAAATTAGTATTTGTATTTAATTATTTTTAATATTCATTAGTATTAATGTGTTTTGGTTTTTCACACTGCATAGCAGTGTCACAAATAAAATACAAATAAAAAAAAAAAAAAAAGTCAATTGACTCTTCTGAGTTTCTCATTAGTAAGTCATTTTCAAAATGTTTTAATCAGTGTATGAATTGACTGACTCAGTGATAAGTCATTTGCAGTTGTGTTCCATTCTAAATGGGCCATTGTGTCGCTTTTTTTGGTAACGACAAAAGGATTCAATTAGCTAATGGATTAACCTGAATATTAAATTTTTGCCTAGTCTTTTGCTTAATTGATAGATTTTCCCAATTCATACCTTTTATTGAGCCGGATAGCATATAATTAATCTATTTGCATTTTCAGTTAATCATCAGTTGGCAAGATGGCCTAACACTAAATGGTTAATTTTGTTTTGTTTCTTTTTTTTTCAGATCATTATATTTTTCGCAGCATTATGTTTTAATTGATTAAGTATTGTGTAGTAACATTGAACAGTGCTTTTACTTCAATTACTATAGGTTAATATTATTTATAGTGAATCTGTCATATCTTTTTTTTTTTTTTTTTTTTTTCTTTGCTATTGCCTTTTTAGGCTCTATTAAAGGTAAACTAGCATTTTCCACTTTCTTTGCCTGACTGCAGACTGCTTTGCCTCAATCCAAACCTTAAATTCAATGACAGTAAGTTGAAATACACCTTTCTGTACATCCTCAAAAGAAGAACTTGTGTCTCTTTGTAAGCTGTTATGTTGCAAACCCACATTTAAAGTTACAAATTAAATTTTACTATTATAGTTATTCCCCAGCAGTGAATAAAGAAAAGAAAACTCAGCAAGGGTTCAAGTGTTCAGAGCAAACATTGTTTGGAGCTTGTGACCTTTAGCAAATTGAGAGATATTCATGAAAGCTGCTTAATAATCTCTAAAGTTTCATCCTTTAGAAAACTTTAAAAGAAAATTTGCCTTGAAAATTACCTTGGATATGTATATCTAAGCCAGTGAACAAATGTGGGCATCTGAATGTTTCATTTTCTCCTGGTCTTTGGATAAAATATTATTGAAATATATTAATTAATCTATTTATCGACCTACCTACCTCCCTCTTTTACTGAGGCATATGGTATATAACTTATCTCTTTGTGTTTTCACTTAGCCTTGGAAGTTATCCCTCTCTCTCTCTCTCTCTCTCTCTCTCTCTCTCTCTCTCTATTT
>NC_068406.1:15101588-15186588 GCF_023724105.1 Carassius gibelio
TTTGGAGACATTTTTAAAATTAAGAATTTTAAATTAATCTTAACTAGCACTCCTCTTCCTTTCATGCCTAACCTCTCTTTTTAGAACACCAGCACTTTAATTAGAATGTTGAACTAATGGATGCATATGGACAAGACGGCTAGACATCTGTCTGAATATCAAAATAATTATAAAAACCCATGACTTGAGTAATGAGCTGAAGTAAAAAAAAAAAAAAAAAAACATGTTTTTGCCAGTAACAGGGGAAGTTAGCTAAATTCCACATAAGAACCAATTATAGAAAAATGGTGTAATGCTTCATGTCATCTTTGCCACCCATATGTTGTTGCACTCTTTTTGTTGTGGGAGTTCTCAGCAGGTTAATGGAACGCTTAAGATCTTAGTCCTGAGTGATAATGTTCAACAGGGGCAAGACATCGTCTGACTCAGTATGTACTAGATATATTATACATTTGTATGTGTACCTGTATATATTTCTGTGACATTTGCTGTTGTTAAATTACCACCATTAACATGTCTCAGGCATTAGCTAATAAAAAAAATGTAATAATAAACAAGAAATATTAATTAATGACAATGTAAATGCAAGTGGTCTTTTTTTCTTTCTTTAATTTTACAATAATAATAATAATAATAATAGTAATATTAATAACAGAAAAATATCTCTACCTAACCACCATCATAATCATTTTCAAATTGTTGTAAATGACAACAGTGTCCATGAAATTCCCAAAGTGTTAAATGTGAGTATACAGTAGGTAAGTTTTCTGCAGTTCTACTGCTTTGCTTCAGTGTGCTACACAGTTTGTATGAAAGGGCTAGAGGACACTCTGGATAAAATCAGTAAATGGATCTGCACAACCGTTAGCAGTGAAATAGGCATGAAGCCTGAAGAGGCACTCACAACAGATGGAATTTCCACTCCATTGTATGGCATACAAATCGTGGGATGGAAGTTACACAAAAACACACGCACAGGCCCTGTTCTCTGCCGCTTCTCTCTCGCTCACAAACGCACACACTCACACACATATTCAGGGCAGACTTGGTGGCCATCATCTGACCTAGACATATCGCGTCATGCTGCTTTGTGGGTTCCTACAGGGCACGTCATGTCAAAATGCCACACTCCTGACAGAGGGCTGAAAACAGTTTGAAGGTCAAGGTGACCGGATGAAAACAGGAGGTGCAGGCAATCAGCATGAGGAGCACTCAAAAGCAAAGGGGGTCTGTTCTGTTTGCCCCAAGAAGGAGAAGCGAGAGGCAGAGGCCCTCTCATTATTTCAGAGTCTGTGGCAGCAGACAGCAGACACTGCGGGTGACAAACCCAGCATTCACAGCAACCAACTGAGGCATGAGGCGGGGGGGCAACATGGGCGATAACATTGTGTACTATTGAGAGACAAGTGGCAATGGTGTTTTGAGTGTTTTCTTCTGCTTCAGTAGTTCTAAAAAGCATTACGCTGAATATTTAGGCATTCTCGCACAAACACTCTCAAAAATCCACAACAAGTGCGAATGATTAAAGGAACAATTCACCCAAAAATGAAAACTTGCTGAAACTTCACTCACTTTTATACTATCCAAGATGTAGATGAGTTTGTTACTTCACTGGAACAGATTTAGAGAAATGCAGCATTACATCACTTGCTCACTAATGGATCTTTTGCAGTGAATGGGTGCCGCCAGAATGAGAGTCCAAACAACAACAAAAAAACATCACAACAATCTGCATGGTTTATTAGTCCTCTATACATAATATTGCTTTCTCCAATTTAAGTAATCTTGTCTGAATTAGGACAGAAAAATGCAAACAGTTATAAAAACATGTCTCTGGTTTTTGATAATAGAGGGCAACGTTTTCACAAGTGGAAGTGTTATTATGACTAACATTTTGGCCAGAAGTTATGGTTTGATGTTAAAATGCCTTAACAATGGATTAGTTTCTTATAAACACACAGCTTTTTGTTTCACAAGACTTCGGTGGATTGGAGTTGTGTGGATTACTTGTGGACTCTTGTGATGTTTTTATCAACTTTGGGACTCTCATTTTGATGGCACCCATTCACTGCAATGGAGTCATTGGTGAACAAATGAAGCAATGCAAAATTAAAACTGGACCCGGTGCACAAGCAAACTCATCTATACCTCGAATTAGATTTTCAGCAAATTCAGCAAATATTCCTTTAAAGAATTCTGAAATGATTGAATAGCTAGTTCAAAAAATGCAATAAAAATAACTACATTTAAAAAAAAATATATAATAAATAGATTATATTAATGATGGTTTTAATAAGAGTATCACAGAATGTCAATATTTAGTTTGTTCATCCTCTTGATTGTGAATATTTGATCAGTGATGGAGAAATTTGTCTGCATGACAGCAGATGACAACTGTGGCCACGTCTTGGCACATAAATACCAAATAAAAGATTTGGAACATGGCTGTAAGGCACTGCAAAGCAGCCAGCTCTGTTTTCATCTGAACGCCAAGTACTTCTGGACCAAAGGGGAAAATGTCAGGCATGCATTTTGTTGACTGGAGCAGTGGCATTGGTGAAAACCACACAGCGCTCATTTGAGAAGAGGCTGACTCTGCATGCATTTTCTGCTGGATAGGTCACCCTCAGGGATGTTCAGACGGCACATCAACCCAGACCACTCTCCAAAAATGCTCAAAAATAAATACTTTGAGACACTGTGATAACCTGAATAACTGTGAATCTTTAACAGATGTGAGTTTGCAATGCTTATTATTTGAAACAATAAAATACATTTATTTGTAACTAACAAATTAGGTGCCCTGAATACAATGCATGAAAAAATTAAGTTAATTTCATACATATACTGCGACTGTACTATATATTCTGTTAAATGCTATACTCATATGATATCTTGAATAATTTCTCATAGCTTTTTTAATAATAATATGGCATCAGTGAGTCATGGATTTTTTTGTATTTACTGCTACAAACGGTTTTGGGCGATTTCTTAAATCAAACATGCTATGCTGGATTACCGTCTAGACATGCCTGGTCACTTCAGGGCATGAACTGTCCTATTCAGACTCTGACCCTTGGCTTTGTCTGACTGCTTACAAGAGTAGTATTCGTTAATTATGTATTCTAATCAAGATCACATGACATCTGCTTTATACTGTGGATCAAAGTTCATAAACAGAGAAGCGTGCTTCATTCTTGTCCACCACACAGATTCAACATGCAACTGTTTTCTCTAATTTAAAGTTTACTTACACTTCCATTTAAAATATGGTTTTGAGATTTTATTTATGATTTTGAAAGAAAGATTCAAAAGAAACAATGTGAATATTATTAGAATTTAAAATAACTTTATTTATTTATTTATTTAAATGGAATTATTATTGTGAACTCAAAACTGAATTTTCTGCAGCCATTACTTTAGTTTTCAGAATCCCATATACAGATTTCTTTGCTCACTATTTTTTTTTTTTTTACTATTATTATTGAAAACAGTTATGCTGCTTAATATTTTTATGGAACCCATGATACGGAATTGTTAGATGAATAGAAAGTTCAAAAGAAAAGCATTTCAATATTTTAGAATATGTACTTACTGATACTTTTGATCAATTTAATGCATATTTGCTGAATTAAATTCTTCTTAAAAAGAAAATAAAAATTATTGACCACAAAACATTTGAACAGTAGTATATATGCAATAGAAATGTTCAAAAGAAAGCAAGAATTGAGTAAGTATTTACAATCCAGGTACTACCAAGTTTTTTGGTGCCTGTCCATAAAAAAGGATAACATGTGGTAACAATAGTTATAAAAGCAGTTGTATATGGATAAAAAAAGCAAATCAATGAAGAAAACAATATAACTTTGCATCTGAAGTCACCAGACAATCCTCTCTGCTTTGCTGACACCTTAAAAAAATAGATTCATGCAAAGTTCCATCATATCCTGTCCATTTCTTCCCACCTCTGTGGACTGCAGTTGCTTTAGTGTTCCCATTGGCTTGTGTTGGCTTCCTTTAGTATGTTTCCTTAACCCTGTTTTGGAGAAAAGCCCATTTTAGCACTCATTTCATATTCTCACATTCACTTTGAGCTGTCTAATAATAACCTTTGCCCTGACCCATATTTTTCAAGAGCTTTGACTTTTCTTTCAACAGCACTGGTTTTCTTATATTATTCTTTATATTATTATATTTCTTTGGAATTGCACACATTAATAAGGATACTCCCAAACGCAGGTGTATTTTTTTTTTCTTAGATCATGTAAAACTTCAATTGCACACTGTCCAATGAAGTAAAGCAATTTGGTGAAAACTGAAAAAGAAGGGTTACATGAGAGGTGTCCTAATTTGGGATGATACAGAATGTTCCCTCTAGAGAGCAGCACATAATCAGGGTTTCCATTCACAGCCCACTTTGTATTACAATATCTTTGTTCCGTACGCCATCTGCTGGTGATACATTTTATCAACTTTTTTAGCAAAAAGCATCATACTGCTACTTGTTCGTTTTTATGACCTAAACCAGTGTTTTTCAGTCCTGGAAATTTTCATTTTATTTTCACTTCATTCATGACATACTCTCCAGCTTCACATATTCATATTACATTTATATTTGGTCATTTCGCAGATACTTTTTATCCAAAGCGCCTTACAAATGAGGACAATGGAATCAATCAATATCAACAAAAGAACAATGATATGCAAGTGCATATCAAGTTTCAGTCAGCTTAATGCAGTACACACACTGTAGCTGTAGTTTTTTTTTATCATATAATAAATAAATAAATAAATAAATGTAAATAAAAAGATAGAATAGGAAAATAATAGACTAAGCTAATGTTAGAGGCCTTTTTTTGCTTTTGTTAATTGTATAATAAATAAAAAATAAAACAGATAACATACAAAAAGATTATAGAAGTTAGTGAAAGCTTCTTTTTTCTTCTTTTTTGAGCTGTTAGTAAATAAATAGAGTGCAAGTCTAAAAGGGGATTTAATTTTTATTATTTAAGAATAGAATTATAGAGAGTGCTAGAGTTAGAAGGTCAAATAAAGATTCCTGAAGATGGCTAAGGATTGAGTTGGGCAGGTCATTCCACCAGGAGGGAACATTTAATTTTAAGTCCATAAGTGATTTTGTGCATCTTAAGGGTTGGCACAAACAAGCGACGTTCACTTGCAGAACACAAGTTTCTATAGGGCATATAAGTCAGAAGTGATGGATTTAGGTAAAGGGGTGCAGAGCCAGTGCTGGTTTTGTAGGCAAACATAAATGCCTTGAATTTTATGCGAGCAGCTATTGGCAGCCAGTGCAAATTAATAAACAGAGTAGTGATGTGCATTCTTTTCAGTTCGTTAAAAATGTATCTTGCTGCCATTTTTGGATTAATTTTAAAGGTTTGATAGAACTGGTTGGAATACCTGCCAAGAGAGCATTGCAATAGTCCAGCCTGGACAGAACAAGAGCTTGAACAAGGAGTTGTGAAGCATGTCCTGAAAGAAAGGGCCTGATCTTCTAGATGTTGAATAAATCAAATCTTCAGGACTGGGCAGTTTTAGCAATGTGGTCTGAGAAAGTCAGCTGTTCATCAATAATAACCCCAAGATTTCTTGCTAGAGTTATGGTTGATGTGCCTAACTGGAAGGTGAAATTGTAATGAAACGATGGGTTTGATAGAACTACAAGCAGTTCTTGGCAAGGTTGAAATGAAGGTGATGGTCCTTCATCTAACAAGAAATTTCTGTTCAAAGCAGTCCAAATCAGCATAAAAGGAAGTTCAAATGATACAGTTGCATCAACAAATGCATTTTATATCAGTTTTGCATTTGTTAACACTATGGTTTAGGGTTGGGTTTGGTGTAGGGCATCTTTCCAACATAATAGAGCACTTTATTAGAACTTTTAGCGACAGTCCCCGGATATAAAAAGAAAAATATGCCAGCGTTCACAAATTGAACCAGTGTTTCAGCGCCACTCAGTGGACATTTTTCTTTGAAACTGCGGCGTAACGTGCAGTAAGTTGAGTAAAAACAGTGTTGCACAAAAAGTGCACATAGGTATGTATTTTTATGAGACCAGAATATTTTATTTTTCCTTGTGATCGGTCTGTAAACATACTTATGTGAAATAGCTTATTTTAAAATATATGCATTAAATAAAGATTTTTTTTTTTTTTTTTTTTTTTATCATTAACATTTTGCAGATCCTGCAATGGTGGCTTCAACTACTGTACATACATTTAATGTTCCCTTGAAATTTCTTTTGGTGCAATACACAATCTCTAATAATTTTCTTGGCAGGCACATTATTGAAAAAGCATTAAAATATTCTTTAAATGTATTTTATTTAAAACTAATCAAATTTAATGTATAGTCAAAGAGAATCATCATGAATTTGCCAAAACTAATGCATTTGAATTCAACCAAACACCCATGATTCATAAAGTAAGTCAATTCTGAGCAACCACTGTAAAATAATGCTACCCCACCAAGTTTTTGAAATGGTACTCAGGCACGCAAAGCAAACACAGAACCGGCCTGAATACATACTTTGTAACTACAATTTGTCTCCATCAAAACATTTAAATTAAATAAATACATATTTTCACGTGGGGAGTACCTGAAACAAAGCTCTTGAGTATCATATAACGCACATTGTCGTAAGTAGGCCATGATCCAGGTACTTCAAGGGTTGCCATCTTGAAACACTGCACCTGCTCAACTGGACAGAAGTTCAAATATAGTTTATTTCATCTGCAATATGCAGAATTGTCTGACATTTATGACAAATCAAATCAACAAGTGAATAAGTAAGTAAATACCTCCTGGCAAAGATTTTTGATGCCTGTTTCAGAAACAGTCTCTGAACTCAATGACAGTATGCTGGCCATCTTTTAAAAAAAAAAAGAAAGAAAGAAAAAACAGAGCAAGCTATGAAAAGTCAATTTGTGTAGCACATTTCACAATCCATGTCATTTCAAAGCAGCTTTGTAGAAAATCATACATGTGTTTCATATACCTCAGTAAGTTTCAAAGCACATCCAAACCATACTTCATTTGATTCCTTTTTACCTTTAATTTCCACAGGAGGTTTGAATATTGCATTGTTGTTCTCATTTACAGTATGAAGGAGCTTTTATTCATTTCATTTCCTTTTCTTTTTCATTCATACCAACTCTAAGCCCTCCAGTTTCCTCTTTAATTGCAGTCGGTAACAATTATGTTCTTTTACTTTATGCTGCAGTATAAAGGCTTTTCACCAATCTTTTGAGTTTTCACAAATTTAGAAGGCTATGAACTCGTGCCTGCATTTTAATTACATCTTCCAATTATATGCAAAAGTGGAAACTTCATTATTTGCTTTGAAACGTACTTCTCTCATGAATAGGCATGCAAAAATACGAACTTACGCCACAACAACCACACATGAATGTGTCCATCTTCTATCTTTGTTAATAGCTGGCTTCGAATTATATTTTTACACATCATAGATTCTATTTTTATCAACCATTTGGAATGAAGAGCCCAGTCGACCATTGTTGTAAGGATTGATGGCCGTTATCACACTACACAAACATGCAGAATTCATTATATGCTCCGTTTTCATCTCCATCCACCTGTAAAAATGAGCCAGGAGAGGAAAATAACCCCCAGAGCAAACAGCAGGCAATCAAATCAATCACCAGGACTCTCTCTTTTTTTTTTTTTTTTTTGCAGTGCATCCCTGGCTAGACGATTAAGTCAATGAGGACAATCATGGGAATGCGTAAAACCATCCATGTGACTTGGGGATAAAAATCATGATTGAATTGAACAGTCATGACAAGTGGGATAAGGGAGAACTGTGTGACACCCTGTGGATATAGCACATAGTTAATAATGACACATCAATTTTCACAATTTGTTCCACAATGTGGAAATTGTAGGTGATCTCCTGTCTATAACAGCTTGTTGAAGAGATTGGCTTCTTGGCTCTGGAAATGTTTTGAACGAAAGAGGTGAAATATATAAAAAACAATCTCATCATAGCAGGCTTGAATGTACCTACACAATTTCTCGGAAGTAATTATGTCTTTACTATGTTCTTACTAAAGCATTCATGTCATGCACAGCAACACAAACTGAGAAGAACACCATTGGACAGTCAGTGGAAGACAACATTATTGGTCTATATAAATATATTTTGCATATAAAACCCTCACAATACTCACACATTTTGATCTTATTTTTCCATTTGCTTGACTTTTAAGTTGTTTGTTTTTATATAATTACAGGGTTTCATATTTCTAGAAACAGAAAGCTTATTTTAAATTGTTAAAGATTTATAACTGCACTCCTACCAAAGGCAGTAAAATGGAAAAGTGATTTCAGAATGAATTGGTGTTTTTCGCAGTCACTTGCTTTCAGCTTCATTCGTTACAGTCGTATTGCACTCTTGGGTCTGAGTAATATTAGTTCATCTCCAGATGTCAGTGTATAGCCTTTGTGGGCTGTAATCAGCATGACTCACTTGGACCGCAAACAGGTAAATTCATCGAAACTTCAGCTGGACTTCTGCACATACACTTGACTGGATCTTGTTTTGTCTCAGTAATTGCCACCCATAGGGTTCTGAAACAATCACTGCTGAATAGTTTAAAGTGCCAGTTCCTTTTCATT
Organism: Carassius gibelio; assembly: GCF_023724105.1. Lineage (NCBI taxonomy): Eukaryota > Metazoa > Chordata > Actinopteri > Cypriniformes > Cyprinidae > Carassius > Carassius gibelio. The sequence goes on from NC_068406.1 coordinate 15,110,247, forward strand.
TTCTCTGGTCCTAAGTTAGATTCACAGGTGGAATATATAATAGTTGTAAATAAGAATATTTTAGCAAATAAGTATTTTTCCCACATTTTAGTCTTTTGCTTGCCTTTATCACATACTGCACAAATATATATATATATATTTTCTGCAAAGGTGTACGATGGTTTATGGTGAGTAAATCATGACAGAATAGTTTTTTTAGTCTACAGTATTATGTGTAAATTGTATTTCTTTTTAAATCCACCCAGTTATCCAACAACTCTGTCTAACAATTATTAAATCCACTTATATTGCAACTGAAAATCTATTTTATGAAAAGCAAAGTCAAGTGAATGAACTATACCTGATAAAAAAAGGTTAATATTGTATTATAGTGTCATTGTACCTCACATTTTGGTTTTATCCTCTGATGCAATGCATTTAAAGGCTACACTTTTAATTGGGGCCTTAGTGACCAAATAAAAGCAGCATTGCATGCCAGGCCATACAGTCATATTGTCTGCTGTCTAACACTACAGCTCAATCATTGCGCTGCCCATTCTCCACTGTTGGCAGATGTTGCAGATGGCAGATAATCCAGAATCTTGGGTCTGATGCAAGCTGGATTTATCCATGGCCATGATACCAACATCTGTCGTGACTTCACAGTAAGCTAGCTGAACACGAGAGAGCGCTGCGTGTGAATACTCCTTCATCATCAAAGAAGAAAAGAGTTCCTAAACCTCAAGTAAAGGTAAGTTCATATGAAAATAGATGTGTTTATTGCAATTTGGTTTAAGCGGTTACAACAGAAGAAAATGTGCAGATGTCAGTCGTGCAATAAATAATTATGCTAATGCTGCCATTGTCTATAGCAGTTCCTTTCCAAAGTAGAAAACATGACGGAAATTTATGTTGATGTTGAGTGTGACTGAAATGATTTTCTTTATATAATAAGGGCACATCATGGTTATTTTAATGTGTACTATATGTAGTTTTTATTTGTTCTAACCGTTCTAAGATATTTTTGCATACATTTTAACTGTTTCTCAGTTTAAAATTTTTATGTAACAAGACAAAACATGATACTGATAGAAAATAGGACCGACATTATTGAAGCCTGTATTAAACAACAGATCACATAATCTCACTAATACCCAGGGTTCAGGACTGCTTGAATTTTGCATTAAAATATTGTAATTGTCATTAAAAAACTGCGTTTTTGCATTTACTATTTTACATAATTTCATCTTTTCTGTAAAGCTGGTTCTAGGGTTTTTTTTTTTTTTTTTTTTGGCTTATAAAATTATTATATAGTTTATGTATGTGAATCCCAGGATTGTCAAATTCCGTTTGTGGGCCATTAGGGAGTTTGTCTGGACTGAGAAGCTTGCAGATGGCCTCTTATATGAGCCACTGCTGTATATATTAATCTGGTTGCTCTGTGAATGAGTTCATCCAATATTTTGCGTCAGCCTGCAGGACCAGCATTAAAATGATGGCTGTTCATAAAAACATGATGTGAAAAGGCAAGTGTGTAATCATATATCACCTGCACAGACTTTTCCTTGTGGTCAAATGATCAGTCAAACTGAGGTTTGGATCATCTGCTTTATCTGTCTGGAAAGAAACAACAGTAAATGGAAATCACATCATCACCAAAACTCAACTCTGCAAAGAGACTTGCATACAAATGCATAATTTGACTTGGACTATAGCAAGGAAGGTAATAGTAGTAATATATCATATTTTATAATTAATAAGTGGAACAAAAGGCACTATTCCATCCTTAATGTTTTAAATCATAGTAGTATACTACTTTGTTGACCCCAGGGTTATCATAGTTAACTAAAACTTAAACCATAATAAAAGTTTTAAAATAAATGTTAACTGGAAATATAAATAAAACCTATTTCATTTCAGCTCTAACATTTCAAATTTTTATTTACAGTAGTTTAACTAAAACGGTATAATGCATTCCCATTACCCAGTGCAGTCTTAATGCCCCCTCCTGTTGTGACCATATTATAGTATTAAAGCCCTTTGTTGAGCTTCATGTCATATTGAATTCATCGTTATCATTGAATACAAATTTCCATCCATCAGTGGCAAAGCATTTTGTGAGATTTACAGCAAAATAATTAGGACTCTTATAGGGACTATAAGGAACTTCATTTAATATGCAGTATTCATTCATGAAATTGTGTAATTCTCATGCCATCGGCATTGGGTTTAATTTGGGAAAGGGTGAATTTCAATTGAAAATATACTGATTAAGCTCATCCTGTGTTCTTTTGAAAAACAGAAACGTTACCGTTAAATGTAGAGTAATACTTCAGTGCATGTTTAGTTGCATGATTCAGCTTGTGAACAGCAGTGCTTCACTGAAAAAATCAGCTACTTTTAATTCGCTAGACCAAACGCTACCCTACCCTAATAACCAACAGGAAAATGATTAATCTGCACAACATATTTTGTTCAGATTTCACTCTGCATTTAAATGAATGTGAGAAAAGATCGGGTCTTTGGTGGGCATGTTGAGCCCTCAGGACTTGTGACACATTTTCTGAGCTTTAGCTCACATTCACATATAACTCACAGGATGTGAAGGCTCATCAGATATGTGCTAATGTTCCCTGAGCTCAACAGACTGAGTAGACGGTCAGAACCTGTAAATGCCCTGTTCAGACCAAGGATGATAACTATAAAGAAAACGATAAAGATATAGTTCTAAAAAATATTTTCAATATTAAAGAATAGCAGAGTCCACATAAAACTATAACTATAAAAGCACAGATAAATTATATTGTTGGAATCACTTTCAGAGCGATTTTTTTTCAGCTGATGAACGATGAAATATGTTTACAGCCAATCAGAATCCATCCTGCTTTAATGAGCTCGAGAACTTAAAACAGAAGAGGAGCGTGCATTTACAGATGACATCTTTCGCTGGTGTGGATGCTAATATCATTATCTTTATAGTTTTCTTTATAGTTATCGTTCTTGGTGTGAATGGGGCTTAAGAGTATTGTGCCATTCCCGAAGAGCGCTTATAGTACTGTGTGACTGCCTGGGTTTAAAAAGTCACATACAAGATGTACTGAAATTCTTTCTAATGCTGAGATAACAGAGGTGCAGTAAAAGACCCAAAAGAGAAGAATTTATTCACAGGTGGCAGCTGCAGATAATTGAAAGAATGGTGAAAAAATAACAAGCCTTCAGCTGAATAAAACTTGGTCTGGTGTGAGGAACAATTGTTTTATTTACAGTATAGTAAAGTGCTGAATGTAAATGTGGGTTTTCTAAACTGATAACAGATTAACAGAGTCAACAATTTAATTGTTATTAAAAAAAAAATTGGTAACACTTTACTTAAAGCTTTTATATAATGCATTATAAAAGTAGTTTAAATGCATTAATTATACCTTGTAATGCACCTTAAAACACATTGTACAATCTCATTAATAATTCTAACCACAGCTAAAGGTGCAATAGGTGATTGTCTTTCGAAACATTTTTTGTTAGGCTGGTTGAAAGTCTCTTTACTTCCAGATAGAAAGCATGAAATTAAGTGATCTAAATGTATTTATATATTCTATGGAAGTCGTAGGAACAAGAAATGTTCGTCCAATCAAAACACTTGTTCCATGTGTTTTTATTGACTTTCCTACCTGCCTGTCAACATATGTATTTGCATACCTCCGATTCACGTACGCTGTCCAGACAGAGCGAGAATGGCAGGCAAACATCAACAACCTGATCTTCCTTCCTAGTATAATAATAAACTTTATTTCCAGACCCAGAGGGATCCATAGTACAATACAAAAACACATACATAGAAGAAAAAACAAAACAAAAAACAAATAATATATATACAAGAAGTAAAAATAGACCCTCCACAGTGTTCAGTGTCTAACATACAGACATGTACACCAACGGTTCCACAGTCTGGACGAAAATCTTACAGAACTTCGTCTGGGGTTAGCCAACACAGCAATTAGATCATTTTTTGACTCAGACACCTTACCCATAAATCTAAACATTAAGTTACACAAGACTGCAGCACAGGTAGGTACCCCAGCACTAACAAACATATGGCTTGCACTGGAGTCTCTTGGAACTCTTAGCAGCAGCCTCATGCTGTCATTATAAGCCACTGTAAACTTTCTAATGCTATCTTGCTTATAACGGCACCAAAGATAGGCAGTATACAACGGTGTACAGTATGTTCTAAAGAGTGAAATCTTCACAGGGACAGAGCACATACTAAACTTACGACACAACATGTTCGCTTGCACATACAGCTTACGACGCTGCCTATAAATATCCTTGTCATCAGACAGGTCATTTGCAATAATATGGCCAAGATATGTAATATCAAAATCTACACCATACTGTGTGCTTAGTCTCAAAAGCTGTTGTATACCAGCACCACTTGGGCTAAAAATGACCAAGTCATCAGCGTACATAAGGTGATTAATTAGTGAGTCACCAACCCTACAACCTGTACCACAAGCATTTAAAATCATAGACAAATGATTCATTTACACATTAAAAAGAAAAGGAGAGAGAATTCCACCGTGTTGAACCCCATTGGTCACTTTAAAGGGAGCCGTTGTTACACTCCCCCATTTAACTCTCATTGTCTGATGAGAATACCAATAGACCAAGATTCTAATAAAAAAACCAGGGACCCCACTTTTAATCAATTTTAAAAACAATTTTTGATGATTAACACGGTCAAATGCTTTAGAGGGCATCAATGAAGCACAAGAACATTGTGGAATTTTGTTTATTATATCTATCTAAAATTTCCTTTAGTGCAAAAATACATAAATCAGTACCATGCTTTCGTGTAGAGTGGGGGAACTATGACTTATTTTTAACATGTTCAGTGAAAAGGATTTACTACTTCACTTAGACTGAGCCGGTAAATGTTTACATGGAATAAGCGTAATATGAGTATAATTATGGTACAACCCAGAGCCTCAGTATCAGTAAGCAATAAAATGATTATCTACCAAACGAAGACTTGTGTTTAAACACTGGATGTCGAATAAACATGCAGATCATGTCTATATTAGGTCCGTCGGTCCATGACCATTTCTAAACATCTATTCGACATCCAAACTAGGTCCACTATTTAGACATCCAACCATGACCCAACTTGGACGTCATCTTGACGTTCAACATTTGATATTTGAACTGGGTAATTTTTTTTTTTTTACTTTCATTTGGACCGAATTTGGACATCCACAAATTACATGAAAAAGACATCACTCGGACGGCACATTGAGCACTGGGATAAATTATACTACAGTAAGAAAATACTGTAAATTGACAAACTGTTCGGCGTAATGGAATTTAATGTCCCTCAACAGGAGCTGTAGTCTCATTTAACGTAAAACTTAAAATCACGAGTGGGGTGTAAGTGGTGTGTTTTATGTCGTAGAATAAAAAGTGAAAGTATCATGAACTTGTGTGAACCACAGACCTTATTTTAGGGGATTTAACCAAACTCTCGTTCCAAAAACCCATTGGCTCTGGGACGATGGAACCAGAAGTGTTAAAATGCTAACTCCCTTCCGGGTTTTGCCTACAAAGTGACATCATAGTTCCACCACTCTATTGTAGTACTATTACTTACAGTACTATAAAGTTTCTCACCGGTAAATTGCATATGATGTATGTAGTAATGTTGTTTCTGGTCGTCTGATCTGATTGCATTCATGCATTCAGGAGGAGAGTCTTTGGACGGCGATTTGCAGGGAGGGTGGGAGGTTCACTTACACTGTGTTACACTATGCATTTTAAATTCAGTTTGAACTCTTAATGATGACATATAATGTATTACAACACACATTTTGAATAATTTTAATGCATTATACCCTTTAAACACCCTTTATAATGCACTGTATATAAAGGCTTCAAGTAAAGTGTTTCCACTGTTTTTTTTTTGGGAGTGGCATTTTTTTTTTCTTTAATTTTATTTTATGCCTGCATATTTCTGCATATTTGTTGGAAAAAAATGTTTTCCAAATATAATCTTGGAATGAACAGATTTTGACCCCAAAATCTGAATTTTAATTCAGAAAATAAAATAATTTAAAAGTTATTTCAAGTCATTGTATGGAAGACATTGTACGGTTTAACTGTTATTTTTGTTTTATTATTTATCTATTTATTTTTATTATAAATTAATGGGTAATTATTGTAAACTCATTTGCCTATTCTTAAAAAAAGAGATTTTGCCTCTGTTTCCATGTTATTTAACAGAACTAGTGAATTGTCTTGTATTTTCCACTTTGGCAGAGAAAACATGGGAGAGACGGGGAGCAAGGTGGTCTTGAGGGAGACATCCGTTGATGGAGTCCAGCCACAGGTAATTTCCATGCACACTTCAGCTTCATAGCCCAAACAAACTGTACTCTGCAGAGAAACTTTGCATGGCCAAATCAAACACAAATCCTTCTATTACAAGTAAACAGTGAAGTCTAAACAATTAGATTATGGCTTCTCTTGTTGAGTCAAAAGCAGTGTACTAATCCTTTGATGCACCGTTGTTTAGTTCATGACCATCTGTGCTTATATTTTCAAGTGAGTATGCATGTGAGGCTCACAGTTTCACTGTTTCACTGCTATCCCATTAGCAATCCCTTTTGATTTACTCAAACCCAATAGCTGTGATTCTGTGCAGGTTACACAAGTAGGATTAAGTTGCACAATCTCTCACATTATTTCTTAGAAAATGTATTTCCATGCTTTACATTATTCCATAACAGTGAGTTATTTTTATTTTTATTTTTTTAGCTTTAACTGAATTATCAAGTGATTTACACTAAGTGATTTGCATGGTAAACCCCATGGGACCAACATCTTTTTACTTTATAAAATTTAAAGGTGCTGTTTATTTATTCATTTATTTTTTGTTTTCCTGTTTTCTGATTAATTTTTTTCAGAATATGTGATTTGGAGGAGAAAGATTGTTGAATAAAGATGTTATTTTTGCTTTCTCTGGATACATAAAAGTATTCTCATAGCTTCATAAAATGATGATTTAAGCACTGATGTCACATGGACTATTTTTACGATTTCTTTACTATCTTTCTGGGCCTGGGAACATTTCAGTTGCATTGCTGTCTATGCAGGGTCAGAAAGGTCTCAGATTTTTTCCAAAATATCTTAATTTGTGTTCCGAAGATGAACAAAGGTTTTACAGATTTGGAACGACATTAGTTTGAGTAATTAATTGCAGAATTTTTTTTGGGGGGGTGAACTGTCCGTTTAAGAGATATTTATTATAGGAATACTAAAGAGGATGCCATTGCTAAATTCACACTCCAGTAATCTTGCAGTTGGGTATTTATAAGTGATGGTGGTTTCTTTCATCCTGCTGCCAAACCCTCCTGCTTCTGTTAATCCCAATGTACCTCCAGGTCAGTTGGTCCAATCACAGCCTGTTATAAGAGTCACATGTCAGGGTCTCTTTGATGAGTGGAGTGCAGTAGTGAAGATTTAGCACCTGCAAATGGCCTGATAAGATTTGTGTTGGAGACTATCTGCCAAAAGATGACTGAGCAATTAATGTTAAATGTACACAATATGTGACCCAAATTCAAAAATGTACAATATTCCATATATCTTTGTGTCCCTTATGTAAACTTTCCTGTAGTTCCCTCAGTTATGCCCCCTTGTTGACATTCATTTGAAATTCTCTTGCAAGATGTAGTCTGCCATGTCCTGAGACACACAAAAATTCTCATGAAAGTTTGATTCTCTCTATGTTTGAGGTCTGGTAGTTTGAAGCAGGGAATTATGCACATGCGCTAAAAGCGTGAAACAGCAGCCAAGTGAATCGATTTGCAGAGATTAAGCTAAAGAACTGCCCTGGTCTGATGGGGTTTAGAGGGGTAAATCTTGGGATTATGATGTCAGGTCAGGCGCTGTGGTGGGAGAGGAAATTGAATTGTCGAAGGGAATCTAGCAGGCAGGATTATGCCACAGTCAGTGTGGTGATGGCAAGAGTCAGTTCTGTGTCTACCCAGTGGTTCCTAGGGTGTGACTACCATGAAATTGGATTTTCCACTTTATAAGAGGAGGAATTCCATATGGAATCTGCACACTTTGGATTGGGACAGCTAGTTGAAACACAGCCATATGAATGCACAATCTTACAAATTATCTGGTGAGTGTCCTTAAATATAATATATTCTTGTTGTAAAGAGATTCAGTCAGCAACTACAGCAGGTTTTACATCAATCTGTTCTCCTTGACTTGCTCTATCAGTTTTTTTTTGGCTTTTTTCTTGCAGTCATTAATTATATTTTGAGTGACTCACAGCATAAAGAATGGAGTAGTCCCAGAGAAACAATATGCTTCATTTTCTCATTTATTCTTGTTTTTGCGTATGGTTCGAATATATGTTGCTCTTTTGAACTTTCTATTCATCAAAGAATCCTTAAAATAATCTCAAGCATGAGAAACTGAAGACTGGAATAATGGCTGCTGAAAATTCAGCTTTGCATCATATATATATATATATATATATATATATATATATATATATATATATATATATATATATATATATATATATATATATATATATATATCTGCATATATATAAAATAGAAATAATAATATTGAAATAGTAATAATATTTCACAATGTTATTGTTTGTACAGTATTTTTTATTAAATAAATGCAGCCTTGGTGAGCGACATCTTTCAAAAAAATGTACACAATCTTACCAACCCCAAACTTTTGAATGGTAGTAGTGTGTATATATAGTGTACTAAAATACCCTCCCAAAAAAGTTTTCCTACCATCAATCTATTGTTGTTGTTATGTTTTTTGATAGCCAACGCCAGCACTTGCCATAGACGGGTTAACCAAAACCAGCAAGATGAAGGTGAAATGGACCCAACTGGGCCTGGTGTTTTTCTTACTACTGTCCATCATCATGACTTCTTGCTTCATTTGGCAGTACCAGCTGCCCAAGTTAGTGCTAGGTGAGTGAGTTGTCCACAGGTCATGTGTTAATGCACTTTTAACAGCTCCATGACTCATTCCTTGTCAAAGCCTTAAGTCAAACTTTTAAACTTTTAAAGAAGATATTTTATAGAAATTTCACATTTAATACTTCCTACTAAATATTTATAACTGTAACAAACATCTGACTGTTTTGGTGTCAGACATGCATGTCTGAGAGGTTACACGATATGTGATGAGTAGATCCTATTATCTGGGTTGGGGATTGACTTAGAATGCTAAAGATGGAAGACTGACTTCTTTTCTAGGTGAACATGCAGTGGAGCTACATAATACAAAAGTAGTTTTGTGCTGCTTAATCTATAGACCGCAGGCCTTTATGTAATGAAGTGAATTCACTAAACCACGATCGAGTTTAACCAGGCATTATGTAAATGCGGTTAATCACTAGTCCAGCGTGTATAGTTATTGTCATTCCTAAAACTATTAAAACATTTTTGTAAAAAAAAAAAAAAAGTAAGCTAAATGGAAATTTGAGTCTTAAATCTGAAAGTTTAAATTAATAATTGGTAAGTTAAAGCTAAAACTGAAATAAAAACAAACTAAACCTAAATAATATTTAAATAATAATAATAAACATAATTGCCAAAGAAAATTAAACTAAAATTAAAATAAACTGAAAATTAAAATATTCATGAAAACTATAAGAGTGTATAAATAATAAAGTAACACTGGTCATTGTCATTCTGTTCAAGCGCAAACACAGTCTATAGTAAGGCAGTTCTCATTCTCATTCAGTTCTCAAGTGTGCCTCATCCTCAACAGAACTGGCCTGCAAGATGGATAATTGCAGCATGCTATTATATATAAACTTTTAAACCTTTGAAATGCATGTATTTAACCAGAACAATAACAAAATGTATTCAAGCTAACATTTGCCTCTATTGATGTTCATTTTGTTATGAAAATTAAAGTGGGGCTTATTATTTGTACATGTATATGTTGGGGGTTGACTGATTATCAGTCTGGACAACATTAAACATTTCTGGTTATCATTACCAGCCATTTTCAGTAAATATCAATGTCAATGCAGAAATCTCTAAACACTCCTTTGTTTAATCTTTGGTCGTTCACTCTCTTTGATATATATATATGCGTGTGGCTGTGGGCCCATTCTTAAGAAGAAAGTACTGGGGAAAGATCCAAATCTGTGAGAATGTGCCCTCGCTTCCCAGAGCCCTCACCTCTTGAACACCCCATCCCCTCTTTGAAGGAGGCACTTGAGAAGGTAAGCATGTAGAGATTGAAAATGAATCTCTTCACTATCCAAAAATCAGATTTATCCAGTATTTATGTGCTTTTTGTGCAATGATTTTGTTGAATCCAATAATTTGCTTCCTCCTTTTTTTCAAAAACTCAAGTCTACATCATGATTTCTAATTGTTCTCTTGCACATTCGATGCCATTAGAGCAAAACCCTTGGCTGCAAGTGCACCAGCTTATAAATACTTTTCCTCCTTCTTTACCTGTGACCATTTACAGCATAAAATGCCTTCATTGCTCTTGAAAGCAGCGGTAAAAATAATTTACTGCTGCTGGAGGCATTCCTGACAGCACTTTAAAAATGTGTTGCATGAAATAAAATTACAATGTTAGATGTGATAAATAATCAGTGTATGAATTATGAATACGAGAGAGCCACACAATTATCCTTGAGTAGTTTTACGCAATATTTAGACAAAAACATGATTAGAAAATATAATTCATTTGGTATCACAAGAGTGTTTGCTCATAGACTAAGTACTTTAAATATAAAACACTCTCAGTATTGAAGGACTTTATTATTACACTAAAATGTGTCGGCATGCTAAACAGCAATTTTTTTGATTGCCAATGTAATATTTCATGTCTGGTTTACTTACACTTCTTTGTACTGGAAGTATAGACGTTCAAATGCAAATCACATTTGACTATAAATACATTCTATGTAAATGTTGTTGCCATATTAACTAATGTAATATTGTCTTGTAATTTATCTAGGTTGATGCACTTCTGCGCAATAACATCAACCCCGTCAGTCTGCCCTCATTGTCAGCTATTGTTACTTACAATGACACGGTACTGTGGACAGGGAACTTCGGCAAGAAAAATGGAAGCGATCCTAACTCTGCACCACCAAATGAATACACCATTTACAGGTAAGACATGTACAGTTATGTGTTATGTTAATAAAAATCTATGTATGTATTTTAAATTAATCTTCAAGTTGTTTCAGGTGCAAGTGAATTGAAAACTAAACCAACACGTGCAGTGCAGAAAACAATGTGCTGAAATGTTGGTGTTGCAAACCTCTTTGTTTGAATTGAAAGTTACGTTCAAAACACTTTGCTCATGATTGGAGAAATGATAAACTTGCCTCTCTATAGCACACAAATAACCCTCATATAATAAAGTCTGGCAATGAGATTGAACGTTATCATAATTGTCAATTAGGTGTCTGTGTGCCTTTCCCCCCTTCCCCCCACCCTCTCAGTGGTCTTTGATTTGGACCCATATAGCTGTAATCATTCAAGCATCCTCACCTAAGTGCTATGCTGCTCTTTTTGAGTAAAGAAGCACACAGCTCCACAGTTAGAGCGCAATTATCTGTCAAGACTGATTTAATCAGTCCAAATCCACTCCTAATTTGCTCATTTTACATTATAGAGTGGAGCCATTTCATACATCACAGCTTAACGTAGTTGCATTTTCAAAGTGGACAAAAGACTGTTCTCTCTATTTAAAGCCATGGACTCAATGTTGTTATTGTTTTTTTGTTTTGTCTTTTGGATGTGTTATTTTTTTCGGGGGAAGAAGAAGAAGAAGAATTTACATGACTATCAATAACATCAATCAATTAATAACGTGTTGTTTTGTGCTTTATATATTCAAAAGGAATTGGCATCCACAAAATCTAATTTATAGATTTTATATTTAAGAAGGGAAAGGGTTTGTACAAATATTGCATAATTTGCATTTACATCACACACACATTTCCCTTTTAGTTTATAAAACCTCTCAATGGATTGTATTGCTGTGCTGTGTTTAAAGGCCAAAGAATTATTCCTGAAGGTCCTGAGGGATGGCAGCTTATGAGGTATGGTCTTGAATACAGATGTTGAAGCTGGTGTTTTTTTATCAGCCACTTTCTCAGCCTTCTGAGAAGTAATCTTTTCTGAGTCCGGTTAATGCTACTGAGCTGATTTTCTCTAGTTCTATAGCTGTAAAGATCAACTTGTCTTGTACACAACCCAGCTATGCATGGCTCAAACCATTGTTACGCATTGTGGAATGGTTTTATGACACATGAATCAAGGGTGTTCACAAATATAATCCATCTTTGAGTAGCGAGGTGTTTTGACTCACATGGCTGAGAAGTCTATAGGATTTATGAGGGTACACTGTTAGGAGATATCATCATAGTTAAAAAGGCTAAGATTGAATTCATAAACCACTCCAGGCCAGTCTCAGTGTCAAATTCTGATGCATGGGTTGGCTAGTCAATCAATGTCACACAATGCAAACAACTGAACAAGTAAGGAATTGTTAAAAGCCTTTTCATGAACATAAATCATTTGGAAATATGAGAGTTTTATTGAAATACACAAAAAATAAAAACTCCAGTGTTGCAACAGATTTACCATTCCTTTACTTGTGTGTTGGCTGGAAATACTGTTCAGAGATTTTTTTCCTTCCATACTTAAAGTAGCATTATACTTGAACCGATGTCTAGCAATACGATTGCATTTTAATGATTAATAATTAATTTTCATTGCAGATCTCACAGCACCAGTGTGAAAGCCGTTTTCATTTGATCATAGCCAGATTATTTTCATAAATAATAAAAATCTTATTTTGAGCACATTAGAATATATATATATATATATATATATATATATATATGTATATATATATATATATATATATATATATATATATATATATATATATATATATATGCATGAATCTTCTCTATGGTTGCCCTTCTGTAGAATTGCCAGTGTATCCAAGATCTTTCCCACCCTGATGCTGTATCGACTGTGGGAAGATGGCAAAGTGGGCTCTCTGGATGACCCACTGGAGAAGTATGTGGACAACTTCACCATTAAAAACCCCTTGGGCAAAAGCAGAGATTCTGAGCTGAAATACGTCACTGATGGGCTGATCTTCCTTGACAGCGGTGAGGTTCAGATCCGATCGTCCTCTGTAACATTAAGAAGAATGGCCAGCCAGCTTTCTGGTAAGTTTCCAGCTTCCAGTCTTGTGTCAAGAAGCAATTCCATGATTGCACAATCAACGAATGTTGGAATTACAACACAGCATGTAATAACCATAGCAGTATGTCAAAATGAATGTTTCTTTGAACTCAGCGGTGAGCCAGCTGTATGACCACAATTGCTTGAAGCGAACATGGACAATTTAGTGGAACATACTTGAGAGCTCAGAATTAAAAACAAAAAACACATCTATTGCAATTTCACAGTAATGAAAGTAATGTACCTGTAGTGACCGGTGTAATACGCCTTCAACTGAGGTGTGTGATTACTGATATTGGCTGCTATACCAGCTAGTTCAAATCAAAGGTTAATAGAAATGTTAATCCTTTCGGTGCAGAAACTAAACAGTCAAAGCTCTCATCAGCGTTAAAGTCTATTGCTGTTGCTTTCTTCAGTAGTTTGTTGTTGTTCCATCTCATCTCATCAATTCTTTTTTTTTTTTTTCAAAATGCAAAGCATTGGACAAACTTAATTTACGCAGAAAAATGTAAAGCTTACATCCAAACTGATCATACAAAGTATGTCTGGTTCGGAAAATCTGGTTGTGCACATGCAGTACATGCTTTACTATGCTGATGATGAAATTTTGGTCACACACTGTATGCATACCTTAGAGAACACATAGCTTTAGAACTAAGAAGAGTTTTTGTTACTCTGTCTTAAAACACGAGTGTAAATGTACAGTTACTCACAAACTGCTGCCATTTTTTTGTCCAATATAGGTTGTAACTCTAAAATCCTTCAATAATAACCTCTTTGCAGAGCCCGCACTATATTTATCCTACCTCATCCACATTTTCTTACTGTAACTTGGCAGGCCATGTTCCAAATGTAGAAAGTTAAATGATTTATTCTGACTTTTGTATTATTACTTAATCAGATTATTGTTGTGAATGGACAGGACAAACTATTTTGTCCTTAGTTTTAATACAAGCTCTTCTTTGAAGAAAGTTTGGTGTTCCGAACATTTTGTTCATAGTATATAGTTTTTGGACCCCTTTAATTAAGAGAACATTATTTTTCCTAAGCCGCTTGAAGCAAATTGCTTTTGAAAGAGTCACAATTATGTATTATTCACCATATTGTATTTGTATTGTATTTTTTTAAGGTCTACCCAGAAGACTCCGTGGAACTAACTTACTGTGGAAAGGGAAGACCAAGGCTGCAATCAACCTCCTGCAAGATGATGTCCTCGTTGCTGATCCAGGGACCAAGTAAGTCTCCGCCACCTTAATTTAGCTAATTAATGTAACTATATTTCTTCCTATCAGCTACTTTAAATGAACTCATTTTGTGTCATCTGAATTGCTGTTTCTCTTTGGAAAGGTTATGTACCATGACGACAATGATAACTTTTCAGTTGTCTCCTAATAACACGCCTTTGAGGTTGAAGATTTAACATATTGTTCTCTTCAATTTTCCCTGTTAGATGTCACTACAGCAATTTGGCGTTCTCTTTGCTCGCCCATGTCCTATCTGAGAGAGTTGTGGGTATCAATTATCAGCGATGGATCACGGATAACATTCTGGGCAGGCTGGGAATGGAGGACACCGGGTTTGACATCAACCCTGGTATCCAAAGTCAAATGGCTGTAGGTGTGTACGCCAGTGGCCAAACAGCACCTCTCTATGATTTGGGTTGGTACCGCCCCTCGGGCCAGATGTATTCAACAGCTGCTGACATGGCTAAATTATCAATGATGTTACTGGGAGCCTATCACCGCAAGCTATTGGAGCCTGACACTTTAAAAATTATGCTAACCCCTCTGTTCCGCTGCGACAAAGACTACTTCGCCAACCGCACCGGAACACCATGGGAAGTGAACGAACAGATGGGATATGAAGTGCTTCGCAAGGATGGTGATCTAGATGGCTACTCCGCTACATTCTCTCTGGTGCCTCGGCTTAAGCTAGGATTGGTGGTGCTAATGGCAGGCACACGGCCACAGAACCAGGATATGGTTTCAAAGGCCTACTCATATATCATTCCCGCCATGGAGAGAGCCTTCAGGGAGGCCAGGCGGTTTCTTATTCCTCCCCCGAGTCCTGCACCCTACGTCGGCTTTTACACTTACGGCAACATCACGTTTTATGAGATTAAAGCAGGGCCAGATGGTGTCTTGATCATGCAGCAGTTTGGACCTCAAATTGAAGATCTCATCCCTGAGCGGTACCGGACCATAAAATTGAATTACCTAGTGGACCGAGTCTTTAGAGTTGTGTTTGAGAAAGAGTATCCTTGTGTGCTGCGTGTCAACACTGCATCCGTGTCCCTCGAAGCTCAAGATGGGCAGCTGTTTAACTTTTATGTCTTTGACAAGAAAGGCGTATCTCCTGGATTCGATGCTCCAGGGCTCAACACATATAATGTGATTAGAATATCCCGCAGACCCACATTCTCTAACTGAGGATGAAATGGTTACTGAAGACTGTGCTCTGAGACACTGGGGGTTCTTACACAAGCGACTGAATCAAATCATAACAGTGGATGGTTACCACTGTCATTGTTTTTCCTGTAATAGCTTGTTTACCCTGTGAAATTTCAGCATTCAACCTATTTTTGCATGTGCGTTTCAAATCCTTGTTTGTCTGTGTGTATATATATGTCCTTATATTTTCATATCCTTACTTACATATATATATAAACTTGCTATTGTTTATAAATACCTATTTGTACAGTTAGCGTCATACATAAATTATTAAAGCTACAGTATTTCCTTATTATGAATGATCCATGTGTTTTTGTTTTTGTTTTTCCCAAGCAAAATAACATTATTTGAATAATGAGCTCTCATGGAGTTTATCTCACTGAGTTTATTGGTCTCACTAAATCAATGTCATATGTTTATCTTCTATGATACTGCAACTGAAAATGCAGAAATAAATCCAGTTTCCAGTGCTTTCAAAGTATTTAATGCGAAATAAGTCATGTTTCAAGTCCTGTAGGAATCTTAATGTGATGATTATTTAAAAGTTCAATGAAACTGTGTCGGACTTTTCTGAAAAAGATTTGAGAATGACAGTAATTTTGATTGTACATTTTCAACATGTACATAAATAAGGTAATTACACATTCTCTAGCTTTTAGAGATTTGTAATTGCGTTTTCAATCTCCTGTGGGTTTATTATTATTATTTAATTATTTATTTTTAAGAATAACAATTTAATTATTTATGATCATGCAAATTAGATTTGTCTCCCAATTATTTGCTTAGGTCTAGTTTGTATGGTAGTATTCATACAATTTATTTATAAAATTATACCAAACATACCAAAATAAACCCCACATGTAGGTATCTGCAATGGGAACCTATTTCTATGGGCTAAAACAAGGGATTTGGAAAGACTTACCTGCTAAAACTGAAAACATATTCAAAACCCTTTAAATACTTAATTGGTTTATGCATGTATCTATATTTGCAAATGACTTTTGTATTTTATATGAACTTGGTGTTAAACTCAGTGTTTTTTTGCTCACTCTCATGATCTATAAATTCCAGATATCAAAATCTCCCCCTGAGACAGCGACCCATTCATCTCACATTTTTGTCACAGCTGCTAGATTAAACTGTCAACAAGCAAGGTCACTAACATGGGAAAGAAACAAATAATGAGCACTATTTGAAAAGTAAAGCCACAGTTCTCCAATATATTTAGTAGTTACAATCTACAGTTACAAGAAATATTCGAATTCTCATGATGATGAATTCTAGTGAAGCACTTTTGGCACAAACATTTTTAAACCAACAATAAAACTTCATAATTGCAACATTTAACTCTGCAGACATCATTCTTACCTGACAAGCCCCTGTAGTTAATTGAAACTTTAAAGATTAATGTGCCATGCAGTTCTTATTTTTATTATCTCATTTGTGGGTAAGTCGTGGCCTAATGGTTAGAGGGTTGGACTCCCAATCGAAGTATTGTGAGTTCTAGTCTCGGACTGGACGGAATTCTGGGTGGGGGGAGTGCATGAACAGCTCTCTCTCCACCTTCAATACCACGACTTAGGTGCCCTTGAGCAAGGCATTGAACCCCCAACTGCTCCCTGGGCGCTGCAGCATAAATGGCTGCCCACTCTTCCGTGTGTGTGTGTGTGTGTGTGTGTGTGTGTGTGTGTGTGTGTGTGTGTGTGTGTGTGTGTGTGTGTGTGTGTGTGTGTGTGTGTGTGTGTGTGTGTGTGTGTGTGTGTGTGGGCGTGCGGGCGTGCATTTTGGATTGGTTAAATGCAGAGCACAAATTCTGAGTATGGCTGAATGTCACTTCACTTTTTTATTGTTCTATTTTCATGATGAATTTTTCCAATGACTCCCATCTGGCACAAGTATTACTTCCTCTCCTCTCTAGTCCTGGAGGAAAATAGATCCGATATGCTTTTTTCCTTCTTTTCATGTTACAAATGACAAAAAGTACAACTCATTCCCAACAAGCCTGACGGCTCGTTTGAGATTAATATTGTCCATATTATAGTTTTGATTTAGATGTGCAGGACATTCATCCACATGCTGATAGATAGATACACAGATAGACAGATAGACAGACAGATAGATAGATAGATAGATAGATAGATAGATAGATAGATAGATAGATAGACAGACAGACAGACAGACAGATAGATAGATAGATAGATAGATAGATAGATAGATAGATAGATAGATAGATAGATAGATAGATAGATAGATAGATAGATAGATAGAGCTTATTTTATACTGTGCATTGTTCTCATACAATTTACACATTTATTTAAATACATACATCCTAATTTGAATGAAAAACTTTTGAGTAAAGAAACAAGTATAGTTTCTATGGACACATGACATACAATATGACAAGCTGAATTAGGTAACACTTTATTTTCAGTCCACTTTAGACAATCTACTAACTATAAGTAACTGCAACTACATGTCAACTAGCAGTCAGTATTAGTCAGTATTATTAGACTGTCTACTTAATACCTGCCAAGGCTGCCAATGCTATTTTATTCACTTTAAACATTGAATTAAGTGATATTTTTCTCTTTAATACAGATGATGCTGGAACATTAATACATTTGTCATTACAAAATATTATGATATCCAATGTATTTTTCTATGAGCAACTATAAGTTTACCTAGCTTAGCTTGTTTAATACCGTAGCTTGTTGGTAAGTCACCCACTACAACTAACAGGGCGATAAGTCTGAGTGTAAATTGATATTAGGCTAATATTGTAGAGCTATCAATGTGTTGGGTTTTGCTTAATAGGATAAGTGGCAGTGGCTGCACGTTCACAAAAGAATGCCATTGCAGGAGGATAACGCAGGACGTCAGCGTAGAGTAAGCTCCAATGAAAAATTAAGAACATGGAAGTGCATAGGAGAGAGCAAAACAAAACACTGATCATGAATTATAAGTACAAAACTTTGGAATTTTATAGAGAAAAATGTTGGAGGATTTATATGTTGTAAGCCAAGACGAGACTGGTTTTTCTCTGCTAAAGTAAGAAAAGTTTGCTTCCTAACTTATGCTATGCCGACACCCTGCGTTATCCAACAAAACAGCGTTCTATTGTGAACGCATGTATGACAGTTATTGAAAGTGAGAGATTACTGTTTATAAAATGTTAAATATGGATATTTTTCTCACAAAAACGCATTGAATCACTACAGGAGGCCTTTTTTCACCCCCCATAGCTGTGTGAGGCACTTTTATTATGGATGGATGAGCTTTATCGGATTTCTTCTGGACTATTGAAAAATAACACCCATTCACTTCCATTATAAAATTTGGAAAAGCCACAACGTTTTTAAATATAACTCCAATTGGATTTGTCTTAAAAAAGAAAGTCATACACACCTAGGATGGCTTCAAGGTAAATAAATTATGGGGTAATTTAGATTTTTGGGTGAACTATCCCTTTAACATGTTGTTGAAAATTAATGAGTGCTAGTTGACATGTAGTTCATAGTTATTTATAGTTAGTAATGTCTAAAGTAAATAAAGGGAATAGGAATGTCTAAAGTAAACCCTGAATTATACAGAACATTTGATAAAGACTTCATATGTATTATACAGATGTACAGTTTCATTTATAAACAGACACATAGCATCAATTTTGTTATTTATTAATCAATGACCTTGTTGTCTCTTGTTATTTTACTAATATCCACAGGAACTATAATACTGACCATGAATGCCATGGCCTTTCTGCAGAACTGTATAGTGTTTTATTTTCATTCAAAAATTAATTTGGACAATATAACTACACTGGTTATTATTAGCTTAAGGTAACTTCAAAAAGCCAGACAGACCGTATTAATCCAAACCCAATATGTGTCTGTTCATATGTAGTTTCTAAGGAACAGCCTATTATTTACACAGTATTGTACTTGACACATCTTATTCTTTTTCTTTTCTTAGTGAGATGTAACCTAGGCTTCAGATGTGAGATTACAGATCATGTTGTTTCACATGAAAGCATTCATTCTCTGGTTCCCACCTGCTACTGCTAATGACAAAAGGAAGTGAGACGCCCACGTTTCTGCTCTTAGCCTGGACGCTGGAGATCAGTGGGGGGTCTTTGGGGATGATGTAAAGGCGTTGAGTCATTACGAGAAGAGCTCGATGGCAGACAACTGCACACCAGAGCTTGAAATCGCTCCCGGAAACGACTGGAGAGAAGGTTGTAGATGATGGGGTTAACGGCGGTGCTGAGGTAAAAGAGCACTCCTGAGATTATGTGCACATATTCAAATATATTATGCATGTGGTCAGTCCAACTCGTGATGAAGCTCCACAAGAGTCGGTCGATGTGGAATGGAGCCCAGCAGATGGCAAACACCAATACCACCACAACTATAGGAAGTGAGAGAGAAGAAATCAAGTAAATCAATTTTACAATCAACCCTGAGAGCAAGCCTTCAGATCCACAGACTTCACTTCAGGCATCATTTCCAGAGATCCACTGGCATCTCAGTCCCTCCCTGGAATACCTGATTCTGATTGGTCAGCTGTATTTAGGTCACATAATTTATGCAAGTGCTAGTATGCATTATTAGCTAGTGATGCAAGATTCTCTTGTATTGCAGAATATGAAGATATGCAATACAATACCAAATGCAAGTACATGCGCTGGCAAGCAAAAGTTTACATACTTGTGTTAAGTATATTTCTGGTTTAATATTCACCAGCAACCATGGCAACCTATCTGACTGAAACTGATATTATTTTCATGCATGTTGTATCACTCTATCTTGGTTTATGCAAACCATAATGTCACCATTGTGTAGTTATCGACTTTATTGAAAATCCAACACAGTCTCATGGCAATTCATAAATATTTTATATCCTGGTGAATTGGAGGCTAATTTATATAAATTTGTATGATCTCTCATATGTTCATTTTTGTATGATCTGCTTACACCCCAGTGACAATTATGTTGTTTAGGAGTGGTTTACATTTTTCTGAATTCATATTTCTGGTGTTTTGCTAGGGTGAAGAGGAAAACTTTAAATCAAATGATTTAATTTAAATATAAATCATTAACTAAATCAATTAATTATAAAAAAGACTGTATGCTATCCAACCATAAAATGTGTATAATTCCGACTAATTGTTTATTCAATGAAATGTAATCAGTAGAGTGCTGCAGGCCTCACTCTATTTTCACTGACATTGAAACAGAATTAATTTTTAGGTATACAGTAAAACTGAAGTGGTGAGTCATGCGAGGCTTGATACAGAGAATTAAATGTTTTAATTGTATTAGTAAAAAAGGTTTTTCATTTTATAAAATGATTTTTAAGTCAAATCAAAATGCAGTCTCTGAAAAATGAGGCACTTTACTTTTCAGGATAAAAATAACTGCTAAACCTTCTCTCAAACCCTGGCTATATAAACATACCCTAAAATATCAACATGATGAGCTTATAGATGAGTCTATATTTGAATAGCTTTAATAATCAATAATTTGTGCCAAGACAGTTTGTAACTGTATAGACACATGCACTAAAAGCAGATGAAAGTGTCTTGCTTCTAGGTTCCATTCACCATGTTGGTTCACTTTACTTTGTGAGTCTTACCAGAGCAGAGAGCCATGATATGATCATAACACCTGCTAAGATTGAAAGATGCTCTAGGAATAGCATCATCGCCATTAGGGAAAGGCATCCAGATGGATGTTTCCAGACATCTAAGTGATCCTCACCAAGCTTTTACAGTGAGATTTGTATTTGCTATGCCATTTGATTTGCCATAATAATGTCCAAAATTAAATTAAACAAAAGGAAATAAGAAGGAATTGTTTTGTTTTAAAACATTTTATAAAAGTAAAAACCTGTTGAAAATAAAAAGGCTTTTGTTTCTTCTCTGAACCATATCTTGCATAACTTACTGCCTTAGTTTTACTATACAGTATATTACTCATAGATTTCAACCTGTTAATTTGGCATTCATTTTACTGGAAATAAATAGAGTGCATGAGAAGCACTGCCTGGAAATTTTTTTGGCCATCCTTATTTTTTTAAGTGTATGGATAAATAAATTAACAGTAGTAACAGTAAAAATATTGGCAAAAAAATCATTGATCATATAAACAAAAGTGGTGTATATAAGGGATATGGCCATCACTCACAATGCATCTTGGTGACCTGCCTCTTCCGTCTGCTGTCCAGGTGGATTTTCCAGCTGTCTTGGTTCTTGTCCAGATTGTCATCCCTCTGCTTCTGTCCCCTGCCCAGTGTCAGACCAATCATCAGATAGAGCACACTGATCATCATCATGGGGACGAAGTAAAAGAGAAGAGTTGTGACCTGGATCACCAAGTTATACATCCATTTGGGCTTGAGCAGGTTGCAGGTAGCTGATTCCAGAACCTTCTCTGGCAGGTACTGGTACTGCAGGCCATGAAGTGAAGTGTTTGGGATGGCGCAGATCAGGGAAAGAACCCAAACACTAGCGATGACCCTTTGAGCGTGCTTGTTGGTAATTGCGTAGCGGGTTTTGAGTGGGTGAATCACAGCGATGTAGCGTTCCACGCTCAGCACTGTAACGTTAAGCACAGAAGCAAAGCAAACTGTCTCAAATAGGAAGATCTTGAAGCAGCAAATGCTTTCGCCAAAGGGGAAGGGATAGTTCTGCCAGAGCTCGTAGATTTCCAGTGGCATCCCGAAGATCAGCACCAGCAGGTCTGAGATAGCCAGGCTAAATAGATATAGGTTGGTGGGTGTCTGCATTTTCCTGTCTTTAGTGATCACAGTGCAAGTGAGGAGGTTTCCCAAGACTCCTGTGGTGAAGATGAGGGTGTACGTAATAGTTACAGGGAAGAAGAAAGAAGATCGCCTAGGGCCCAGAAACCTAAACAGAACTTCATCCATGGTCTGAAGGTGACAGCGTCCACTCTCATTGCCGGAAAAGTTGAATGTAGTGCTGTTGCAAAGCACATAATCCTGATCTGAACCATTCAAAGACTCACAAAGGCAGATCAGAGCCATCATGGGAACTGAAGGATGAAATTATTAAGTGAGCCTGACTTGAAGTAAGCGTTTGAACTGCTACCTCTCAGAATGCACCTTCAGCATGATGGAGACCTGTGTCAAAAAGATTTGCACAATCTAAGTGCAGTCTAGACAATATAAAGGCTGATGTAGTTTAGCAAGCAGTATGTTTAACAATTAAACAGCATGTCTACTGCATAGAAGCAGCTAAAATGTTATGATATATATATATATATATAGGCTAATATATATATCTATATCTATATATCTTTATATATATATATATATATATATATATATATATATAAAGATATATAGATATAGATATATATATTAGCCTATGCATGAATCAGTATGCATCAGCATTTTATATAGAGCCCCCCCAATTAAAAAATCAGTGCCATCTAATCTCAGCTTGATTGAACTGGTTTGTGAAATGTGATGACAGCTATTTCATTACCAGTCCACCAAGTCAAGACGGATCATACACATAGTCATACGCATCCTCTAGATCTGCTGGACCAGCTTGGACTAGCTACTGATCATAAATAAACAGCTTGGTCCAGCTAGAAAAACAATTTAACACCATCTCCCATCAGGAGGATAACACATAGCCTGCCATAACTCTATCCTTGTGTGGCACTGCTCAGATAAACCTGTAGTACCTTAATAATCAAAGAACAGTCAGAAAAGAACAGTTTTAAAAAATTACCCCACATTACCTCAACACCACTGTCCGTCTTTATCTAACCGGCTTGTAGTCAAACGACAATAATCATGAAAGCTGTTAGCTACCTGATGTCCAATTTTTTTCTGAACTCTAAATGTATCCATAGAAACGCATATTAGTATATGGATACCCATGGAGCAGTGCATACATTTTTATACCCCTTTGTTCTTTTATTTGAGGTATGTCTCAGATGTCATTAATGATTAGAATTAGGCTACATTACTGAGCAGTTTACATGAAATTAAAGAAGATTTGTAAAAAATAAAAATAACGAAAATACTATGTTTATTTTATTCATGAATGCGTGTTTCATCGGTACTACACAGCTGCCTGAATTTGAGAGTAAAAATGATTTTCATAAAAATGTTACTTCAACAAATACATAATTTAAGCCTGTTGCAAAGTTAAGAAAAGCAGAAAGAAACGCACCTTTGCGGCGTCTTCAATGCACGCGCACCGCGTCCAGACTTGATTTTAAAACATTCGCGGTAAACAATCACTGTTTGAAAAGCTGTAAGCCCGTGCAGCCATATCAGGTGTCATTCACAGACATTACAATGCCTGTGCCATGGCTAAGTTGCTCGGATGAAGGATCTTTGCGGTGGGGACGCACCTAAATATCCAATGAGATGACAGGCTGCCTGGCTTTCATCTTTCTCAGTGTTCGTTTCTCAGGATTTCATCTGAAAATCAAACAGATTCTGCCTTTGTTTATGCATCTCTCATTTTAAAGTGGATTCAATGGACTGGGATGTAAGGAGGTAATTGATGATGGATAGGTGTGCGTGCGCCCCTGCGCGTCTCCAGTCAAGTCAATATTTCGAACGCTGGCTGACTTCAGAAGGAGAGTGTTGTAAACGTCTCTATTGTTTTCTTATGTAATGTTGATATATTAGTATTCTTCAAATTAAAATCGTTCACAAGTTATATTTAATTAATTAATTAATTAATGTCAAGTACAAATACTAAAGTAATAATGTTATATAAGTGATAATACGTTACGATAAAAGACATATGAATAAATGAACACCAACTATAATAATGATAATTCAGCATGACAGCATAGTAGAATGATTTCTAAAGACAAATGTGACACTTAAAAGGTAATATGATGCGATTTCAGTGTTACAAACTGAAAAATCTGTAAAAAATCAGTGTTACAAATCTGTAAAGTTGCAAAGCTAGTTCTAACACGCCCCCACATATCTAAGTCACTATGTGGGAAGATTTGTATAACGCAGATGTTCATGCAAAGAAAGAAGGTGTAACTGTTATTCTCATTGTAGTATTGTTGTTGCCGCAGCCGCCATGTTAGACACTGTGTGTTTCACTGTGAAAGCGAAACTACTTTGTTTGGCCTTCTAAAATAGGATGATATCCTCTTTGTTATGCCTGGAGCCAATCTGTGCTGGTCGCTGAGGAAATACATCAACTTTGCACTGTTGATCGCCGGATCGGCTTTCACCGTGGACAAAGCAGGATCCAGCCTGGGGTCATCACATGTGGTTGCCACACTCTATGCCTCCGGCCTCTGCTCACTCAAGGTGAGTGATGCTGTTTCGTTGAGAAAGGTAAACTACTTTGTTTGGCCTTCCAAAAGAGGACACAATTAGAAATCATGTTTATATCACATTAATATTGGGTTTTATGTCTCGTCGCTCCGGCCGGACAGGGCATCACAATATGTGAGGGGCGTAACATTTCCGTCACACGCTTGAGGTATTTGGCCAATCACAACGCACTGGATAGCTGGCCAATCAGAGCACAACTTGCTTTTCAGACCGATGAGCCTTGTAAAAATCTATGCGTTTCAGAAAGCAGGCCATAGAGGAGAAACAATAATGAACAGTATGTGGAAAATAATGTGATTTTTAACACATTTCATTACACCAAATAATTTTATTTTTAACAGCATCATATGACCCCTTTAAGACTGGAATAATAACTGCTGAAAAATCAGCTTTGCCATCACAGGAATAAATTACTGAAAATATAGTAACATAGAAAACCGTAATTTTAGATTGTAATAATTTTTCTCAATATTACTGTTGTACTGTTTTGATCAACTTAATGTAGCCTTGGTGAACATAAGAGATTTCTTTAAAAAATATTCCATATATATTCCTACATTCCAAATACACCTGTAGTGTGTGTGTGTGTTTGTGTGTGTGTGTGTGTGTGTGTGTGTGTGTGTGTGTGTGTGTATAACACTCTCCAGTCTACTTTATTATTCTGCTGTTACCTTCAGGACATGTTCCAATTTTTTTCTAATGGAAAATCCACTCCAAATTTTAGGCTGTAAAAATATAAAAATAAATGATTTGCCATGATGTATTAAGCATTCTCTTTTGCTCAAAAGTATTTTTCATAATTAGAATTGCATCGATTATATAGAATGATATCTGTTTTACCCCATCCCACACATCCCTGAAATGTGATCACAGGGCCCCCTCCCAGAGAGTTGCTTAGGGCCTCCCATAACATAAAAAATTCCCCTGTATTCATTTTCAGATTACACTGAATTAAAAACATGTCTAAATCAATTTTGCATAAGGTCTTCATGACCAAGTTTTATAAAAGTAAATATGCTCCTTCCTGTTTTTGTGTTAATTCACAAACTGTTAACAGTTTATAACTTTCCTGAGATAAATCAATGTTATGTGACGCTCCAACCTGTCCTCCAACCAATACGCTTGTATAGGTCGTTTGTCCAAATCCCTGAAATACGAACCATCAGAGCGTATACTACAATTGTGCCCCTATCGGCAAAAGGTTGTTTTCATATTAATGTTTTTTACTCTTTTATTTGCCCTCTGGTTTGCGTTTCGTGTAGCTCAGTTAGTAGATTATTGCGTTATACCTTGATATGTAATCATGCTATCATGGGTACGATCCCAGGAAACGGACATGCACGAAAATGTATATGCTCTATAAATCATAATTTACAGTAGCATGATTTTTGTGAGGGTTAGGTTTAGGGGTGGGGTTAGGTGATCATTCGAACGAATAAGCCACCTAGTAAAATATGTAGGAAATACTGTGAGATCGGTGTAAAACGCCTACACATTGCATTTAAATAAACGTGCGTTTTGACTGTGATTATTTCACGCCCGCTAGAGGGCACTTAACTCTAAAACGTAAATATAGGTCGTAATAAATACTTGCACAAACAACCTATATGGTCGCTTTTTGTTGGAGGACAGGCTTCAAATGGACATGATTTCGTAAGTTGTAGACTGTATCTTTCAACATTCCTTCTGATGTTTATTCATGAAAAGGTATCATAAGAAGGTTTATGAGAAGTGAATTTCATGCTATAAGTAATAATTGACCTATCAGTAAGCCCCGCGCCTTGAAAGCAGATGAGTCAGTGGCAGTTGAGTATCCGTTGCATGGAGACCAGAACTCGGACATCTTTAGGTTTCAGCATCATGGAGAAACTTCGGAAGATCCAGAGCTTTCAACGGTTTGATGGTGTTTATGCTACTAAAATGGAAAAAGCTGTGCCAGGGGGTACTTGTAACACTGATTCCAGGTATCCTTAGAAGATGGGAAATGGAATTTATTTTATTTCATTTCTTAAACCCAATCAAAACGGAGCAAAATGTCCCTAACTATTCAAACCCAATCCCAATGAAAATGAAAACGTAAATTTTCTGGTTGTCATACTCTCATTCAGTTATAATTTTCATCTGCTGAAGCAGAATGTTAATGTCATCTTGTATCTCTGGCTAAAGCTAGCTAACATTAAAGGTAGTGAGTCCATGCTAACGTACAAACCTAAAACACTCACTTCTCCCGTTTGCATTGTGATCTGTATTTTTCCATATCTGTATTAGAAATTTTATATATCACTCCGTGGCATTTTTAAGTCTCACTTGAATGATGGTACTTCTGTGTCTTAAATGTATCAAAAACTTCTTGGTGCAAGGTTTTCACACTTACAGCCCACTGATACATTTAAAAACTCTCACTTAACTCACTTATAAGGCACGCAATCTTCTTTGACCAGTGTCTTGAAGTCAAAGTTATTGTTATTTATTTATTTATTTATTTATTTATTATCATATTGGTCACTATATATCTTTGCTTGGTCAGTGTTGTTGTCAGTTTTGGTTCTTTGCTGTTGTAAGCTGTAAGGACCTTTTGAAAAAACTAGAAATAGTTTAGCAAAGTGATTTATACATGTCAAGACCTTCCTGGAACTACTTTTGCTTTCCGTTTCCCTAATAATAATTTCACTCCCACTTTAGAACATTCGTCAGCCAATCAGATTCAGGCATTCAACAGCCCATAGTATAAATTGTTTATCGTAGTTTACTTTTGCTACACTGGAATAGACTTATGCTCCACGCTGCCACTTGAACTGAAGCTGTTACAGCTGTCTGTCATTTAAGAGCATTAAAATGCCATTTAGTGTTTGAATTTTGTTTTTAAACGTGTAAGTGCTCTTTGTGATCATTGGATTGGAGGCGCATTACAAATGTTTTGTGGAGGGGAATCTGCGGACCTGGTAACCATGGTTTGAACTACGAATGGTTCATAGGGTCAAATAGAACCCACGTTAACGCATTATTTTGTGAACTTAAATAATCTAAATTCAATACAAGAGAGACCTTTTTTCACACAAGTTGCTGTCTGACAGGCTTTTTATCCACATTAATCTGCCCTGATCATTGGCTGTATTTAAACAATTGGCCAATGGCCGATAAAATGCATTTATCATTCGATAACTGAACGAAATATTGGTGCATTCCTATTCATAAATCTAACAGCTATACAGGCCTACCTTTTCTCTTTGATTTGCTTCCAGGCCCCATACATGGGCTATGCTGTATGTATGCATGCAATCAACTATTCTTACACCTTTGGTTCAGACTTATTCAGAACCTTCTTTGCTTGAATTCACTTCAGCTGCTTTCATGCAGACATGTTCTTTTTGAGTTCTTTGAATTGAATTTTAGGGTATTAGGAGGTTAATAGTTCAAGACACTAAAATATACATGGAACTTTAACAATTATATGCAGCAATATGACCATCACTAAAAATTCTTGAGGTCTGTTAAATACCATTAAGATACAATAATTCAAATATCAGTTTTGAGTAGGTATAGAATCTACCAAAAGAGGACAAAATATATGCCTAAGCAAAGAGTGAAATGCAATGAGTGCTGAGAGGAGA
The DNA here is from genome assembly GCF_023724105.1 of Carassius gibelio. Taxonomy (NCBI): domain Eukaryota; kingdom Metazoa; phylum Chordata; class Actinopteri; order Cypriniformes; family Cyprinidae; genus Carassius; species Carassius gibelio. The sequence goes on from NC_068406.1 coordinate 15,138,915, forward strand.
TTGTCCATAGGCATGTTAATGTGTTTATCAATGCTTTTCTATGCACACATCATCCATCTGTCAAGTTGAATTTATTCGATAGATTAATGGAGCAACCTGCTCATTCATCACCGCTAATTTCAAATTTTATAATGAAAAGTGAATACCATCAGAGTTTTTAATTTTATTTTAATTTTAATTTTCTATTTACAGCTTTGGAAAGACTCAAAGCTTAAACCCTTACAGAACATAAGGTTACTGAAGATAAGATTAGATAAGATAACACTTTATAAGCATGGTACATTGATACAGATTTACAGCCATTTCAGTGCCCACCGATACATTTAATAACACTCACTTGAAAGGCACGCAATCTTCTTTGACCAGCATCTTTAAGACAAAGTTATTGTCTGCCAGATAGTCTTGTCCAAAAGGGTTATTGAATTTTATGTCACAATGGCAATACCTGGTTATAACCTTCTGGAGGGGCAGAATTCTCTATTGTGAACATTTCTAGGACAACCTACAGTAAGTAGCACACAGTACGCAACAAAATCATAAATGAGAACCATTCAGAAAGAAGTATGACTTTACAGAATCTATACTGCATGGATGAGTGGTCTGACAGTGCTGTGATAAACTGATTATTTTGTCAAATTTGCTAGCATCATGTCTAGCAAAAGTCAATTACAACATGAAAAACAGTTAGACTGGAAAAATATTACATTAATATATTAATTAAAACCAAAGTGCCAACACTGCAAGTGACCCAATCATAATCAGGTATGAATGGTTTGTTGTTTTTATTGCACTTTCGTCAAGCTATTCTATGTAACTGTTTTGATGTCAAAATGTTATTAATGATAGAGTACAAAAGAAGTCACCGTCAGAATAGATTTAGCTGGAAATAGCATACATCAGTTACAAGGAATTAATATAGCTGACAAATGTATTCTTATATCATATACCAATTAGCTGATAACATCACACTTTAAAAAAAACAAACAACAAAACAATATATAGCTGCAAGCAGCAATGGGGTTCAAGCACTCAAGGCATTTAAACACATCATGAAAATGACATTGTGTTATCATGGATGTAACCATCTAAATCTATTGTTTAAAATAGCATTTTTGGCAGATGCAGGTCATTTACCAAAATAATATGATGCTTTTAAGAGTTATGACTGTTATAGTGCCACCTAAGGTGGAATTTACAAAAAAAAAAATGTCCATGTTTGATTAGAATGATCTATTGCATATGCTCACCCAGTTTCATGAAGTTTTGAGTTTTTGTTTAGGATTAATAGGCTTTTGGGTATAATTTTTCCTATTTAAACAATATGTTCAAGATAAAATGTTTGAGGCAATTTTTTTTTAATGCATATATATGGAACACGATTCCCAGCTGTGAACCTGGACCACAAAACCAGTCTGGTTTCAAATTTGAGATTTATACATCACCTGAAAGCTGAATAAATAAGCTTTCCATTGATGCATGGTTTGTTAAAAAATTTCACTTGGGTACTATATCTCCAGTAATGCCAAGGCCATAAAATCTTATACATGCTTTATAATGTATACTTCATTGAGTGTTGTATATTAAAGGGAAAATGGCAAATAGGGAAAGATGGGAAAAAAACTGAGAGTGAACTCAATGATTTTCCTTTTTCTTTTTCACATTTGTTGTAAATTACCCCTGGCCCATTGGTGTTTGTTTTGTTTTTTTCTTTATTTTCCTGCTTCTTATCTCCCGGAAATAAAACCGAGATCCCAGAAATGGATTTTTAATAACTTAACAGGAAAGATATGGTATGGATAACAGTGCTATAAGTTCACTGTTACATTTTATAACTTTGTCAGACTAGTAATCATTATGTCTAATGTTAACATGTAATGTAAACTAATGCAAACTTGTTAGGTCATTTACTTATAAAGCTTGGTATTTCCAAATAAGTTAAAATGACAGCATAAGATATGGCACCAGCTAAAATGACATGTTTTTAGATTTCCATGTGGAACTACGGTGCTCAAACCACATTCATCCATGCAGAAGAGAAAGCCGAAGCACAACCAAAACAATGTTCTTCCACAAGACGCGTGCAGTTTTATTTTTAACTGCTAGAGTCAAAAGTTACATAGTACAACAACAGCACTCCTGAATGAAAAACTATAACGTACACACTGTCGCAACTCATTGCTTTTCATACAAAAACTTATACTAAATTATATTGCCCAAGTAAACAATATAGTGTCATATGAGCAGTCACAAGTGTCTTCATTCTTTCCCCCAGAGATATTCACAGCACGTACATCACCTGTCAACTACTAACCAACTGTGACACTGGGATGCTCTTGTTATTCATATCCTGGTGAAATCTTGCCTGGTCACGTTTGGCCTTTGTGAGTGCTAGTCTACCATGGCCTGCCATTAAACGCTTCAGTCACTGGAACAAAGTTATCCATGAATAAAATCTGTGTTCTTTTATTTTGACTCTCACATTGTTGACATAGCAGAGATGAGATCAGTCCCAAATCCAAAACCTTGAGTCAGTGCTTATTTAAGTAAAACGTTTGCAAACATGTTAAATCATTTATGATTCAGTTTTTTGTTTAGAGGCACACTGTTTAATGAGCCAGTTAAAATGAATCCCCTGTTCATTAAGTTTCTAATGAATATATCAGTAGGACTACAGAAGGATTTAATGATGGTGCAAGGCAGGGGTCCAAAAGTCTGAGACCACACTGAAATATTTAAACTTGGGAAAAAAAAGACAATAAGTTTACACACTTGAAATTAAAGAATTGTTATATGGTCGCTAATGAAACGTAGATATCATGAACATTAGGTGATTATTTTTCACCCAAAAAAGACTAAGCGTTTACTCACCCTCAGACTATTCAAGATGTAGATGAGTTTGTTTCTTCATCAGAACGGTTGGAGAAATGTAGTATTAAATTATACTATGAATGGGTGACGTTGAAATTAGAGTCCATACAGCTGATAAAATAATCCACAAGTCATCCACACACCTCAAGTCCATCAAATAATGTCTTGTGAAGTGAAAAGCTTTGTTTTTGTAAGAAGAGCTGGCACCCATTCACTGTAGTGGATTCATTGGAAAGCAAGTGATGTTATGCTACATTTCTCGAAATCTGATCCAATGAAGAAACAAAGTCATCTACATCTTGGATGATCTGAGGGTGAGTACATTTTCAGCAGATTTAAATTTTTTTGGTAAACTATGCCTTCAAAGCAAATAGGGCGATAAAGTGAGAAATTCTTAATTTTTTCAAATCAACCTTTCACCATAACTATGCAAAGTATATAATTTATAATGAAATACAAATTAAAACAATTAATGTATTAAATTAGAAAAATACATTCTAGCATTCAAGCATTTTCACTAATGGTCTTAGACTCATGGACTCCTGTATATAGGGGAGATTTTCTGTTAGACAAAGACAAATCAAACCATTTACATTGCAAAATAAATGACTCTGCTTCATGAGGCACTCGATATAGTGAGAAATAATGAAAGCATTGTCACAGAAATGGTAAACTATTATAAACCTCTGGCCCAAAGGAGTTAATGTCTCACAGATAAAGATTATGCAGGTTTGTAAAAGACCAAAGGGAAGGCCGTATAAACGCAAGCAGTTTTGTTAATGTGTGTAGACTCCTGAGATTTGAGAAAATGGAAAATATAGGGTACATTTCAAATAAATAGGTCATGAAATAAAACATAAACACTTCAGTGTTTGTTGCAAGAGGTTTACAGATCCTAATCTGTGTCGTGGTTCCCACTGTTAATCATAATTTGGAATATGTATATGATTCATGTGTGATCTACAGTACGGTAACCCCACTCAGATGAGTGTTTCCTTACTCATTATTATTTATAGAATTAGCAATTCATCAATTTGACAGTTTGACAGTTTTCAAACATCCTGCAACATAACAGTATCTAACATCATTTAGATTACTTTTAAATCTCATGACGTACATCTATGCTTGTAAAACTGTTTTTCTACAGACATGCCATGAGAGAAAAACATTTCACACCAGTCAGTTATGTTTGACATCCTTTGTTATACAGTAGTATCAGTCTTTTTGCTTAAATTACTTTATAGATGCATATCAGGTATCTTAAATCTTGACATTTATCCAATAAAAAAAGGAAAACACCTATTTTGGACAGGTTTATGGTAGACCTTATCTCTACAAAATTAGTTAGCTTTGCAATCACAGCCAACATGGGCCGAGATGTGGCTGCAATATTAGTCAAGAAAATCTGCTTCAGAATGAAAATCATGAAAAATGCCTTAATAAATGAATACAGCTGCATAATTAGGATATAACATTGGTGTTTCCTTCTCAATCTAAAATAAATCAGTGCAATTGCATAGTCAGCTGACATTGATTTAACTGATATATTATCTCTCACGTTTCAAATTACTATGTTAATACATTTTTGCCTCAGCCATAAAATGGTACAAAATTGCTTGTTTTGATAATTGCTGATAACACAGCAGCTATTTAAACCAGGAAAAAAGGTGAATGTTGAAAAAACAAGTCAACAGGTTTAGGTGCCAGAACAGTGTTACACATTAATACTGTATAATGTTGAAGATAAACCATGTATATATTCTCACATTTTAAATCACTATGGTAGCATGAGAGTTTGGTATGTTTCTAATTTTATATTAAATGAATCCCAGTGCAAGTGTTAAAACAAATAGAAAGCTAAAGTGAAATGTAAATATAAAACTATACATCTTCCTTTGTTTTCTTACCTGTTCCACTTTGTTTTCCAGGCAACACTGACTTCCTTATCAATCAGACTCATGTATTAATTGAACTTCTGTTTTTCTTTTTCAGGTGCAAAGATCAAGAAGGCAAGATCTCAGTTAATAGACCATGATGTGAGTCACCATCCATGGTCCATGTCACTGAAAGTCAATGGGATATTGCATTGCAACCATCAAAGTTGCTAACTTAGTTAGCAACCATGGTTTTGAGAAACACACGCCTGATTATCGGTCAAGAAAAGAAAGAAATTGTTGATAAAAGGTAAAAAGGCTCAATTATTCATTTAAATTTTTTGAGTTCTCTCAGCAAATCCCCAAACATGTATATCAAAATCAGTTCATATCTGGAAAGCTATTTTTTTCAGTGTAGATTACATTTATATCTGTGACTAATTAGATACAATGTCATTTCTTTTCTTTTGTGTGTGTGTGTGTGTGTGTGTGTGTGTGGGTGTGCGTGCGTGCGTGCGTGCGTGCGTGCGTGTGTGTGTGTGTGAGACAAAGTAGCTGACATTCATTATAACTTCTACTTACTACAAGTACTTCATTTTTTCAACAGTAGCTATTTGAATGATTTGATTTACATATTTCATTTTTATCAATATCTTATAATTATACAAATTTTTCATACTATAAAATGATATGTTGTAAACTGACAAATCATAAAAATGTATCCTCATGATCTGAATTATTTTTCTTTTGTTCTTTTTTTTTTTGTTTTTACCCCTAATAAAGATATGTTTGTGTTGTTGTTTTCAGGGGTGGAATTTGTTCCCAAGCTGTTGATTTACTTGATGTTCAAGTGAGCTTTCATTCACGTCCCACACACAAACCTTTCAGCACATTTGGCAAAGTATCTGCTCGATATGACTGGCCTGTCATCATAAAGAAAGGTGAGGCAATTATCCTTATTTAGACTTCCGTCCCCTGAGTGGCATTACATTTGATTGATAAAATAAGATAAAATTTAGCTTACAAGATAAAAAATGACGCAGACTAATGTTTTTTAACATTAGTCTGCGTCAAAACATTCTAGAAATTGCAATGGATGATGCTTAGGGTTAGGGTTAGGAGCAGGAGCACGGGCTTTATAAAATACAATGAACTGTTTCTGTATTAATCATCGTCTGATTTTCTGTCTTTTTCATGTTTGTGCAAAGACACGTATGTATTTTAGACAACATTTGCATTTTCCACTGTCCTGATTTCTTTCTCACAGCTCTCAGAGCATCTGATGCAAAGTTCAAAGCAGTTACGGTGTAATTAGGGTCATTAAATCATAAAAGTGCCTTCACAGGGAGGAGAATATTGACAATATTAAGTAAACACAATACATAGTAATCACTGTCTTTGAGCCCTGATAAGCAATAGCAAATTGAAGCATGGGAAGTCTTCTATGTACAAAAATGAGCATTGGGTAGAGCCTCTTCATACCTGATGTCCATGTGCCTGATAAGCGTGAGATACGTGTGTTGTGTTAGAGCCGCAGTGTAAATAATCACTTATATTGACCGTGGAAGGAAGAGGCTTGGCTGATAAATTACATCATCAGGTGTCACCATCACAGTATCAGATCTGGTGATTTTTAAAATGATACACCTATTGTATTGAAAAAGATTTTGCAGGTATTGATAGCCTTAATGTTTGTCTGAACATTGTCTAGTTTAAGTGAAGGTTCTTGTTTATAAGGGATATGAGGAGTGAACAGGTGATTATGTGATAATGAAACTGAAGAAAAAAACGTTCTTGATTAATTATTAAAGGGCTTATCAGGACCAGACAGACGTCAGACTTAATGTTCATTTTGTCAGCATGGTTAACCGAACAAAGTATCTTTACACCTGTACATATCAAAATAAAATAAGAAAATTCATTATAAGAATTATTGATAATTGTTTTGGTGTTCCTTTATATAGCACATTGACTTTTTGTGAAGGTTTGCGGTGTAACGATGAAGTTACCTTTTCTTAGTTTTCATTTTAGTTTAGTAAGTCTCTTTTGTTCACCATGGCTGCATTTATTTGATCAAACATACAGCACAAAATAGCAGTATTTTGAATTATTATTACAAGTAAAATGTATTTTAATTTAATTGAATTCATTTCTGTTATTGCAAATCTGAATTTTCAGGAGCTGAATTTTAGTGTCACATGATCCTTCAGAAAATATTCTAATGTGATCAGTTTATATTTTTGTGGAAACTGATACATTTTTCAGGTTTCTTTGATAAATAGACATTTTAAAAGTATAGCATTTATTTCACATAGAAACTGTTGCTCATGATCATTAGTTTAATATTTGCAAAAAGTGTACTACAAACAATGACTAAACATTTAGTCATAGCCTGTGATAAGAAAAATAAGACTTTAATAACTTAAAGTAAAGTGTTGCTTTGTTTCGATATTTGATTGCGTTGGTATTCTCATTACTTTCAGCCTGCTCCCAACACAAAGACACTATTGTGTGCTCATTGTGTGGTTATTAATTAACCCTAACTAGAAAATAAAGAATAGGACTCCAGACAAACCCAACTAAAAGATCCATAAAAGTGTATGTCACAACTACAGATGAGGTCACGTAGGATTTACGACATCATAAAATTTATCCTCTATATTCATTAACAGCAAAGAAACGACGAGAGGTTCTGATAGGTTGCTCATCCGGGCATCAGTTCCTATATAAGAGGAGACAGAAAGAGGAGAAAGGCAGAGATTGCAGTGACCACAACTGAAAAACATACTACAGCTAAACCGTTCTCGAGACAAATCAGCCAGCATGAAGACCGTTTTGTCTGTCGCTTTCCTCGTTGTAGCTCTTTGCCTGGTCTGTGAGGCTGTGCAAGTCCAGGTAAGCTCAAGCTTTAATTGCTGTCATTACTTCTTTGTAATTAAAAACATCTTACTACTTTAAATGAAAATAATGAATACTCTTTTCCATGATTTATGGATGTAATCTCCTAAGAACTGCATCAGTTTACATCTGACCTGATTCTGAAACGTGTATATTGTTGTGTATATGGCATGAAGGTGTATTCAATAAAGACATGAGTCATTTGAGTTATTTATAAAGAATCATTCATCCAAATGCTATTAATTTTAACTCTAGAGGTCAGTGCTGACGTATTGTTTCGGTCTTGGTCTTGAGAAATGAACGTATCCATTTATTTCTACAATTTCGATCCTGTAGGAAGGTGATTTTTCCTTTTCATTGGACTCTGTGAAAGTTCTCCAACAATTAATCGAGCAACCACGAACACAAAACCCTCGGTTGGCCAAGACGAGCTACTTTTCTGTGTGCTCCAATCCAACTCTCCCACAGGAGTTCACGCCTCTGTGCATGCAGAGAGGAGCAACAATGTCCTTCGCTAGGCTAGGTAATAGTCATGTGCAATTATTGTACACAGTGTGCTGTCAATAAATTATATTGTATTGCTTGGGAAATCCCAACCTAACCTGAGAAACCGTTTTGTCTTTTTCAGCATCTGTGCCTGTGGACATCTGTGAAATATGTGCTTTTGCAGCTTGTACCGGTTGCTAACTCCCCCCATCATCCCCTTGCTTGATCATCCTCACATCCTCCACTTAATAAAATCAGCATATTTTAATTTACTGCCATGAGTTCTCACATTGCGAATGTTGCCCGAATGGCAAAACTCAAAATGGCAGCATACTGTGTATGAACTGTTACTTATAAACTTCCTTCCCCTCTTTGCTTTCCCAAGTTTTGTTTTGTTACAGCACATATTTCATTTATTTAAGAAAGAAGTGTCTTTTTTATTTTTCTATTTCTCAGTTTTGCTGGGTTTTATACTGCTTTGTGTGCGAAAATGCCTCATTAAAGTGCATTGAAAATCTGTTCTGTGTATCATTTGAATACAACATATGTCATGCCAGTTCTTAATGAGGTTTGGTGGGGTTTATTGAGGTTGAGTGACAGGATCATTAACTGTGACGGCTGTATTAACTGATATATGTCTTCAGGAAACTACTTGACTGCTCATTTAAATATTAAATAGGCTACTAGATGTAAAAATGGTTATATTGTGTCTGGAGCAACAGCTGTCACACATCAAAAATGACATACTGTCTACGAAGTTAAAATTTAGCAGTTTGAATTGATGCAATTTTTCCCAGTCTCTTTGTGTTCAGTTGGTTTTATTGCACAGCTGCAATAGCTCAGTGGATTGACGCAACTACAGTATCCTGTTGTGTCACTGGCCAAGTTGATCGAGATTACTCTTATCCATTGTGTTTTATCACCATGCATTATTAGATCACACAAGCTCACTTCTCAAACAAAAATTTCTGCATATGTCTACAAACATATTATCATTAAAATAAACACATTTTGTTTCTAAAACAAGTCTTTATTGTAATGTTTAAATATGTGCAAAGCATGCAGCACTGACTGACAGTTCGGTTATGATCAGTACTGGGGAGTAAACTAGATACTCAGAAGCTCCGAGATGTGCAGCGGACTTGTATAGGATATTTGGATATTAATATTAGGTAAAGAACTGACCAAAGAATGCAGCAATGGAGGCTGTTCACACAAAACTCTACTTTTTCAATGTTTTTCTTATGTACTATTTTAAGCCGTTTAGTATAAATAGTGAGAGTAGAGTGTTCACAGTGGAAATTCCCACAAGGAAAAGTGCACTTTAAATGCCTCGATGCCAAAAAAAAAAACACACACAAATGTTTACACGTCATTCATTCAACTGTTGCAACGTTAATTATTCTGATATTGAGTCACAAAATAACCTTATAAAATTAATACACTACTCTGTTGAATACACAGCACACAAATGTGCTAGACGGACATGTTTGCCAAGTTGAGCTCACAACTTTGCAGTGTTTTGTGCATTATAAAAATGCAGCATGAAGGTAAAATAAGTTTTAAGTTTTAAGTAAAAAAAAATAAAAATAAATAAAATGCATCTCAGGCCTTGCATTTCCCCCATTACACTGACCTCATATCATGTTTTTCAAAGCAAAAATGTGTTCTGTTTTTTTTGTTGTTTTTTTTATCCTGAGCACTGCCATTTTATAACGCCATATCACGTGGTTCTGAATTCAGACATTATTCCCTTTTCCTTTCTACTCTTCTGCATTTTATACGCAGGTTATTATTTTTCTATATATTATTATTACAGTAACATGAATATTTATTAAGAATTCTAATTCTATTGATCAAAAACTCTGTAATATTGTCAATTATGCTGTTAATCCCTGTTATACAAATAGAAAAAGTATACAATTTTATTTATTTATTTACAGTTTTAGTGGGATTTACTGTAAATTGATCTGTTCATATGTTGTTTAGTCATTAGCCTAAATAAGATCATCGTTTTTGTGCCTGATACACACTGCTCTGATTGCAAATAAAATTTCAATAACACCAAATTTGGCTATTTGTTAGAATAGTTAGTATTAAAAGAGTAACTTAACTTTAGCAGAACTATTTCAAGTTATAAGAAAGATGTTTTTGACCATTTCAAAGTAGCTTCTCCAACACTGTGTTTGTTTCTTAATGAAAAATCAGGTAACAGATGCAGCTTCAGCTAATATAAATTTGTACAAACACTCCTACTATCAGACCCTGAAATTTATAGGGAGATGGCCTTGTTCCTAAATCCCAGTTTGCAAGCCAGCCAGCTGACATCCATGCCCTGTATGTGCTCATAACAGACGGATTTATGAGAATAACTGGTACAGTTTGTGACTTACTGACAGGCTTGTACATGGTTCATATAGAGAAAACACGTGCATCCGCTGATGTAAACAACAGGCTGTATTCGACCACCAGGTCTTAACAGCTTACTTAGTAACATATTAACATAATAATCACACTTTATATAGCTTGACCTGATGTACATCAGAATTCTGACACATACTGTTTTGAGACTGTCCATCTGAGTCTGAAAAATGAGAGCACTGATCATCTTCCTCCTCCTGACCACAAGCTTCTTTCAAATCTCACAATCTGTGCAGGTTACGGTAAGTCACAGTTGGTCCATTCACACAAACTCTTTTCACTTTTATTTGAATGTTTCTTTATGAAGTTTGACATGCTAAATATGAAAATCACATTACTTTTTGTGTATCATTAACAGTGTTCATTAAAACAAAGCAAAAAAATATGTTGACAACTTACAAGTTAGTTTGTTATAAATTACGTGGTACATATGCACATCCAAGTGAAACAAGGTAAACAAAATTTGTTATATTGTGTAACCTTTGGTTATTTAAAAATGTTAACCCCTTAACTGTCACTCATATTTTTAAACATAGACATGTAAAATACACGATCCAAACCATGAACGAAAACATTTTGTAACATGATATTGATGTACCATTTTGGTGGTAATGCAATGTCTGATTTTTAAAAAAGACTCTTTTTTTGGCAAAAGGTCAGAACTCCTGTTATGATGTAGATTTTCGAGGGTGAACTCTTGTCATAAATTAATCTATTACTTTTCCTACATAATAAGTTTTAACAAATAAGCATTGGTAAAATATCTATTTAGGAGTCTTAGACCTTTTCAACAATATACATATATAGATTTAACTGTAATATAGTGAAGTAATCGTAGGTGTCTCGTATACGGGACAGGTGACCTACGGATCATTTTTTTACAGTTTTTACTTTATCATATCCTAAACAATTAAATTGTGTGAGCAGGTTAATCTGACAAAAAAAAAAACATTAAGCACATTCATTTCCTAACCAAATTCTCATTACCACAATCTGTCCAGATACATTTTGTTAAAATTATAAATAGATATCATTTCTTATTTCTTTCATTGGTTTTGGAGGGAAATATGATGCTTATACCTCAGATAATTAAGATTACTTAAGATTGTTATTTTTATTTTTTTTCCAGTATTCAGAATAAATATGGACATTTTCTCTGTCAATATAAATTGTACTTGACATTGATGGAAAATTATTTCATGTTACTCTTTTCAACTATTTACAAATAGCTGAATGTGGTTCGGTGTATAATTCAGATTCAGACTTTTAATTTTAATCAATTTAAAAGGTGGCTAATAAGCTCTTCACTCTCAGTACTCCCCTTAAAAAGAGACCCTGACATCTGTAAAGTAATCATCTTAGGAGATCTGCATCCAAATATCTGTCAGTTTAATTGTGTAGTAAAAAAAAGTCTCTCTTTTTATGACTGGTTGATAGCAGACCCATGTAATAATTCACTTCTTATTGGATGTCTGTTTTATAGGACAGTGGGTACAGTTTCTCCCTGGAGGCAGTGAAGACCCTGCAAAAGCTTATGGAGACTGACATGAGTACAAACCCACTACAGACCTATGGCGACGCAACGTCCCTTTGTGCCAACCCTGACCTGCCGGGAGAGTTAAGGGTGCTGTGCGGAAAAGATGATGCTGACGAAGCCTTCCAACGTCTTGGTTGGTGTGCTTGAAGTTGCTTGAAACATTTATATAATACAAATTTATATATATATATATATATATATATATATATATATATATATATATATATATATATATATATATATATATATATATATATTATTATTATTATTATTTTTTTTTTTTTTCTTCTTCTTAAAGAAAATTAATTGCTTTGCTTAACAGTGATGCATTAAATTTATCAAATGTGACAGTATAGACATTAAGAATTATCATAAAGCTGCATTAAAGGCACAATATGTAAAAAAAATAAAAATAAAAATTCAAATATCCAAAAACCACTAAAACATATTACATTTTACCGACTTGTGTACTTACATTATCCCAAATGTTTAAATCCAGAGAAATAATGTACTGAAATAATAATACATTGTGCATTTTAATAGAAAGGTGACGACTGCACAGAGTAGCATTACAGAACTTTCAAAAGTATCTATGATAAAACAGCGCTGCTTCCTTTCTACATCGTAATGTTAATAAATCATGAGATAATCCATGAACATGATTTCTGCCTGAGTCCCGTCGGATATCATCGGCTGTGGGGATGAAGACGAGAACTCCCATGATTCCACACTCAGTCATGGCATCATCAAACTCTACGTCTTCTAGCGGCGAAAAATTACATATTGTGCCTTAAATGGCAGCCTGATTTTTTCGTCAGTCTCCCAGACACTCATTTCTTTTCTCGACTGGTGGCAGGCAGACAGCAGTTGAGGGTTGTAATCACCTTAACAGTGATACTGTGGCCGCCATTACAGCTCTGGCAGTGGGACTGATAATAAATAAATAAAAAGATCACAGACGGCCGATCAGTTTTCTCAAGTCGTGCATAAAGAACTTCCTCATCCCCTCTGTTAATTATTACTAGTGATCATTTAATAGATCATTGATTTAAAAAAAAAAATATATATATATATATATATATATATATATATATATATATATATATATATATATATATATATATATATATATATATATATATATATATATATATATATATATATGTTAAACATGAATGACATGTTCCTTCTTCATTCCAGTATGCAGATTTGCAGACATTTTTTAAGTTTCCTATGGAAGAAAGGAGAAACAGGTGTCAAATTGATATTTAAATAAAATATAACTCCGTTAAGTGTCATAAGCTTTGAAAGTACAACTTGTAAAGCAGTCAAACTGTACTTTAGGGAGGCAGACAGATTTTGTCACATACGTAATTGCCTCTTGGTAAACATGGCCTCTCTCTGTAATGGGCCATATCTTTTATTGCCATCTCAAACACTAGACTGTTTTTTATTTGCTGAATGTGAGAGCACTCCAGAAGTTTTCAGACTGGGTAAGTCTCGTTATTATCAGCAAACATAATGTGACCTTTTTAATGCTCTGTCAACAGTTAAAATCATCAGTCCTACAGATCCCTGTGAGATCTGCGCCAACGTGGCCTGCACTGGCTGTTAGAGCGGACACACTCCCAGCATCCCAGAGTTCATTTCTACCTTTGTGCCATCATATGTACCTAAACCTACAGAAGAGCAGGTGAAATATAACAGGGAAGTTGGTTTTCAATGAAGATACTGCCACCTAGTGAATCTAAACACGATTTATATTACATTTACATTAGAAAATGATACATTTCTATGCATGCAGAGTGTAAAATCTGGGTTGTAGCCAGTATTGTGCACCTCCTGACTATATTGTCTTTTTAGACCAGATGAAGGCCTGTGTTTAATTACTATTTCTGAATGGAAACTTTTTCCATACTGAATACCCTTTTCGCTCTCTGAAAAAGCCTCTGATTATGTACAAGGATTGCACAGATTATCCTTTGCGAACACATAGGGAGAGATCTGTTGTTGTTAACTGTGGTTAAAGTTATTAATGAGATTGTACAATCATTATAAGGTGCATTACAAGGCATAATAATTGCATTAAAACTACTTTTATGATGCTTTATACATAAGGACTTTAAGTAAAGTGTTAGAGAATAATTTTCTGGAAAGTTTTCTGGATTAAGTGGAATAGCTGTTTAACTATGGCATATTATAGCACTTTGAATTTAGCATATATCAAAAAGTAATCTTTAAAAACAAAGTGTCTAAAATGTTATCTCCTTTGTAAACATTTTAACAGTTGCAACAATGTTAATAAAATACTTGAATAATAAAAAAAATTAACATTACACTTTTAATAATATGTCCTATGTTCATTTCATTTCAATGTCAGTCTAACGTTTATAATAATTATCATCATCATCAGACTCAATGTATTTACCTTTCTCTTACACTAGAGGACAGCACTGACCTAAATTATTTTTGGTCTTTTATTGCTGTCCAGCTCTTGTGGAATATCATAAACATGTGTTGTGTCACTATGGGAATTTTGGGTACATTTCATTTCTACCAAGTGCCTATTTATTTATTTATTTATGCATAGCAACTAAATATCTTAGACTGTAGGTAATGAACTCATAACCCCAGCCAGGACAGAAATTCTTCAGCTCTTTAGTAATGTTAGCTAAATGTGTACTTGAAGAACAGATGTATTATATTTGTTTTCAAATCTCATGATCTCGGTGTTTATTGAAACACATTTGCATAAACAGCCTCCCCCAAACAATTCATGATGCACTAATAAGAATCGTGCTGAAAAACAGTTTGTTCAAAGTTGTGCATGACTAAATGTACTGACTAGGAGTGCTTTGACAACTTATAATTTGTGCAGTTTACAGCTCAGTTGATCAGATCGTAAGAATTAAGCATGTTTCCTGTCCAAAAGCATCAATCATCAAGCCATTTTTTCGCTTCACAAGCACAAAATGAGTGTGAATAAGGCAACCCCACTCAGAATACTAACAGCTAAAGAGTTGTTCTGAGAGCCAGTTACGTAAGGATTTCAAAGTGTTGTTTTCACAGGGAGCAGGGACCACCCTGTCTGTATTTTATTGTAACATTTTTTTAATTTGGTTTCCATATTCAACAGATCTCTCCCTCTGTGTTCGCAAAGGATAATCTGTGCAATCCTTGTACATAATCAGAGGATTTTTCAGAAAGAGAAAAAGGTATTCAGTATGGAAAAAGTTGGACAACATTTTTTAAAGAAACAGCAATTAACAAGTTGAATAAATCATTAAGTTTTAAAGTAAAACACTGTAATAGTATTTTCTTGTAGAATGTACTCCATCGCTCTTTGAAAACAAAGAGATTATCTACAATGTTGAGATGTTATCCTAGATAAATGTACAGAGGGAGTTTCTGGATGAGAAATGTATAAAGGATATCCTATGTCCCAATACACAATGATGGACCGTAAACCCAACCATCTCAGTGGGTGGCGTATTCTGGAAAGGTCCCTAAGCTTGACCTGCTGTGATCTTGGAATAATCTAACCCAGAACAACATACGCATGTAAACAAACAAAGAAAATGAACTTTTCATGGCAAAATAATAAATAAATGAAATTAAACAAACATGCGGTTACTTAAATCTGACAACTGAATTCCAAGAAATGTTTTTTTGTTTTTTTCATCTATTCTCATCCCCCCACGCATGATGAAATCTAATTGGTTCTACATTTCCGTTCACATAGTGGTACCAGAGATGGTTTTATCAATTGGAGATACCAGGGTCCGTGTCTCGGCCACTGGGAAAAGCGTAATGGCCAACTTTGATCACATGTGCCTTGATAACCAGGCACCTTACAATCTTGACATCACTTAGTTGTGCAACAGTCAATAACTGTTTACAGATATGGAAATGAATGAGAAGTGCAGTAAACTGAATTCAACCTGTCACAAAATCCGTTATAGGCTACTGCTGAACCAAACTGACCCTTATTTTCTGCCAAGTATACTCTTTGTAATAAAAAAGATAAAAAAATCCAGGTCGGCATGATTCTATTAATGTGCCTGCGCAGGAAAGAACATAATGTATAAACATCTATTTGAACAAGTTACAGAATTTGTCCTCCAAAATATTACAGTCTACTCTACATACTCAAACAAACAGCAGACTTTGAGGGGACAACATTATTTCCAGAAACTGAATGGCTGAATGAAACGCAGGAGCTGCTCACATTGTGACATCTCATTTCCTATGTGGTACAGGACCCCTCACCCAGCCTAAACTAAAGTTTTGTTTGACTGGCTGTTGGAAGGCTGATGGGAAGCTACGGCATTCTGATTACTGTCCAAAATAAATATAAGGGGGGACATTGTTTGTTTGGAAGGACTGTCCCTTTTATGTATCTTTGAATCGTCTGGGCTTGGGCTTTCAGAAATCAGTGCAAAGTATACCAATTCTTTCCGGGGTCCCTGCCAGTAAGCTGCCGGTGGTTAGGAAGCTCTCTGGGGTTCCACTTATAATCCCATTTCATGGGCAGATGGAAGAGTATGGTCGTGGAGAGGGGATTAGAGACTGTTAATTATCGCCTGATTTGCCGAGGGACTGTTTGAAGGCGTATGCCATAGCCGGGCATATAGAGTCACTGAGAGAGAATGTCCTTGAATTGTCTGAGGCATCTGACGAAAGACATTTCGAGGATAAGCAAGGTGTTCAAGGATTTCATCAAAATTGTTCTTGGTCTGAATTTACTGACTGATGATGAGAATGAAGGTGGAGGTTGTATGAATCATCACACTTCAATTTCATTTGGTTCTATAGGTTTGTATAGTTTGTTGTCAGCACTTACTTCATAATGTTAAAGGGACAGTGCATGCAAAAATACAAATTCTGTCAACATTTACTGACCCACGTGTTGTCAGACATGTATGACTTGTTTGATCCAGGGTTATTTCATGACAAAGATGGAGCCAGGGTCAAATAGTGTCAGTGTTTACTGCATATTCTTTGTCCTGTGTTAAAGTTTCCTGTTTTGATAGAACTTTCATTTTACAATCAAAGAGAGCAGTGGAAAGTTACAGTACAGCAGTTTGCCCTTAAATTGTTTTTCAAGAGTTAACATTTTCCATTGCAATCCTTTCTGGTTTATATTTCAGTGTTTATCTTTCTCTGATTTTTAGCTTGTGAGTTATGCATGCACAAACAGGGAACGCATTGAAGTCTTCATATGAAAATATTTAGCCATGCATCTCTCCAAATCCCCACTGTTTTAACCCTTTTTAACAGTAGTCCTCTATTTGGTACATAACTTTAAGCCATTACATAGTTAAAATTTTGGTTTGCTAGTTAAATTAGCAGATTAGCTTTTTATTTTTGTGTTCTAAACCGACTATGTTGGATTAAATAGTCACATTATTGGAATTTATAATTTCTGGTTCTGCACAATTAAAACAGATTTATTTTATGCTAATAGTCTGAATGTGCCCAATAAAAGGTTAAGTGAGGTGGTTTGTTTTGGATGAGACAACTCGAAAAACATTATGTTCCGAGACCGAGGCTTTAATAGTAAAAAACGGTTACATGCTGACTGATAAAATACAGGAAGAGATCAAAAGTGCCTCAAAGGAACCAGTCTCTATGGCACCCTCGCGAGAAAGACAAATATTCCAAAACTGTGCGGGGTATATAAAAACATGTTCATTCGTCTCTCCCACAGTTCTCCAGTAACAGCTCCACTGAGACATATACAGGGCATTCATTTAATTATTTTACTAATATTAAACATGCAGTAAACAGTTCTGGGAAATAAAAACTAAACCCAAATCTTTGGTTTAGACTTAGACGACAGTGTATTGTTTGTAGTGACCATAATATTTAGTTCTGGTGCCTCATTTATAATGCGTGCATACATTCAGATTTGATCTTAGAGTGTGGCCTTAAAGTAAGCCTAAACCCATGTCAACACTCATATCTGTAAAAACTGCCTTAGACTTGGAAAAGTGCTAAGCATCATGTCAGGATCTGAGCAGACGTGTGTAGTTTTTCTTTTCTGGAGTACTGCAGGTTTTTGGAAACGTAAGCTGTTGTAGCAGCTCACTGTTCTAAATAAAATGATTTAGACGATGATTGGTGATCTTTCATATGGTAATGGAAGTAATTAGGAGTCATTAACAAGTCATAAAGCTTAAATCATTTAGTTGCACAAAAGTTCAAGATAATTTAATATTTGAACATTTTCACCCCCCCCCCCCCCCCCAGCTCTTAATGCATGGTTTTTCGATCTGGAGCACTAGTGAGCATTTGAACCTTCAGTAATAGTTGCATATGAGTCCCTCAGTTGTCTCCTGAACAGATGGATCTCAAAATCATACAGTCATTGTTGGAAAGACTTAAAATACACAAAAATGCTGGAAAACCAAAGAATTTGTGGGACGGATTTTTCTGAAGAACAGCAGAACAGTTTAACTGTTCAGGACAATTAAGGGACTCATGAACAACTATCTCTAAACATAAAAACATAGCTGTGGATCATTCAGCCCCACTGACAGATTCTTCACTTCTATTGGTTGTCACTTGTGAAACTTGCTGTTCATTTGCATAAAGTTGAACAATTCTGCATTCGCTCTGCTGCTGACCCAAAGAGAGCAGTAGTTGTAGGTACGAAACGACTTCACAAACTTTTTTGTATCGCTATTTCTGTTACAAATACTCAAATGATAAAGTACTGGGATAAAAGTAGGCCTATAAAGTTTGGATATAACACTGTTGTCTATCAAAAGAGATCAAAATGAAAATAGATAATAAAGATTGCATCAGTTACAGCCTAATTCCAGCAAGTGACTACAAGTGACATATGCCACGTTTCCAGCGAAATTACACGGAACATTTGTACAAGGAACTTTTTTTCCCAGGAACTTTTTTCCCCCCAGACCTGTTGTTTTCTGCGTTTCCACCGTAGTGTAAAGTACCGGGAAGATTAGACAAATAGACTGGTGACTAAGGTCTGCACGCGTTTCTCAATACAAAGTACCGCTGATTTAAAAAAAAAAAAAAAAAAAATTATGCTGATTTTGGACGTGCATCATCGGTAGTTAGTTCAGACTTTGTGCATTCTACTGGGGATTGTGATGTCAGCAACGACGCAAATCCTGTAATTTGCCTCTATAAAACGAAACAGGATATCAAATACCACTGCCTCCTTTGGTTTCATTTAAGCATAATAACAGCTGCAGAAATGTACTTAGTTCAGGGATATGTGTATATGCAGCCTTTACAATGAAACAAAATATTATATAAATTTGCCTTTTTTATTTTCATTTTAACATATAGATAAATTGAATATAGACCAAAGAAAACCTGTTAGATTTACCCCGCAGCTGAATTATATTTTATGTTTAACCACTAAAGAGACATCAGAGCCAGCGGCACATATCAGAAGGTCTAGCCGATGTGAGGCTGCTTCTCTGCGGATACATGAGCAATGAGCTCCCGCTGATCGAGTGGAGCTCACCGTCTACGAGATCGGCGAAACACATTTTTAAATAGGCGCTGTCTTTATAAATAAACAACAGATTTGAGTTTTAAACAACTACATTCTCACCTGAAATACTTTTAAAATTACATTTCATGACAAGACAACAGTAATATTTGAAAATTATCCGAATAAATGTTGTTTGAACTCAACCAATGCTGCATGAACTCAGATCGTTTTGGCTACTGCAATTTTCCCCTCAGTATATTTACAATAAAACGAAATAGGATTTAAAATACCACTGCCTCCTTTCGTTTTCATTTAAACATAATAACAGCTGCAGAAATGTAAGTAGTTCAGGAATATGTGTAACGTTATATACAGCCATTACAATGAAACGAAATATTATATAGACTTGCCTTTTTTATTTTCATTTAAACATATAGATAAATTGAATGCAGACCAAAGAAAACCTGTTTGATTTACCCCACAGCTGAATTATATTTTATGTTTAACCACTAAAGAGACATCAGAGCCAGCGGCACATATCAGGAGGTCTAGCCGATGTGAGGCTGCTTCTCGGCGGATAGATGATCACTGAGCTCCCGCTGATCGAGTGGAGCTCACAGTCTCCGAGATCGGCGAAACACATTTTTAAATAGGCGCTGTCTTTGTAAATAAACCACAGATTTGAGTTTTAAACAACTACATTCTCGCCTGAAATACTTTTAAAATTACATTTCATGACAAGATAACAGTAATATTTGAAAATTATCCGAATAAATGGTGGTTGAACTCAACCAATCAGCATGTTTAGCGTCAAAGTCCCGCCCCTGAAAGTTCCGGAACTTTGAAAAAGTACAACCTCGCCAGCAGGGACTTTCTGAGGGGCATTTTTTTAACCTGAACTTTATTTAGTTCCTGGTTCCTGCAGTGGAAACACACCAAGTACCAGGCCAAAGTCCCTAGTTCCTGGGTAAAGTTCCTGCGGTGGAAACGCAGCTATAAAAAGTGTTTTGTTCAAAAATGCTGATTCACACTTGATTACTATTATTATTTTTTTTACAGTTAAGGTTAGGACTCGGTCTCTGTATTAACATAATATAATATAAACTATATTATCATATATTGATTTACAGATAAGCTGTAAATAAATAGCTATCTATAAAGCTATGATATAATATAATTATTGCGGTATAAGGTTTTTATACCTAAATAGGTCAATATTGCATTTATTTGCATTGCTTCATTGTGATTATTTTGGCTCATAAAAAATCAGTTGTCACTGTTTCCACCTGTCCTCTCAAGTCAGAATGGGATGCAGATCTGCTGAATTATTTCTGTTTCTAATGTAGCCCTTCAAAAAGTTTTTCTCTTTACCAATTTATACCAAAAGAACCTTGGGGCTTGGACGTTACATTACAAAGTGCAGCCAAAAGGTCATAATGACATGGGAGATCCGGAAATTGTTTTTGTTTGTGTGGGTGTATTTTTTTTATTTTTATTTTTTTAAACAACTAGGTCCTAGTTAACCCATTGACCAAGAATCATGGTCAGTTTGTGACAACACATGATCATTTTTGGTCATATATCGAAGCCAAGAATTCTGTCATAAATTTGAACTGCAAGCTCAATCAGCAAGTTTGAAACCATTTGGGAGACGGAAGACATGACATTTTCAAAATATTATCTTCTTTTTCAAATTGTATCTATCTGCATAATAAGATATTATTATGAAGATGGAAAGGTTTCATTTTCCTGATAAGTGAATCGCGGTTGGTGTTGTAGATCAATGCTCTGTCTTGTACGCACAAATGTTGACATGATTTGGTGGAGCAGATGAGACATTTCTCATTTATGATCAAAAATACTCATCTGGAAGACTGTCACATAAAACCAGACCAAAATATCCCAAAGTGCCTGCTGCAGAGTCCGGGTTTGCATCATCTCTCTGCATCACAACATTCTTCGAACAACAAAGACACCTGACATAAATGCTGTTGTTCATCAGTTGACTGTTATCTTAAATGCACAGCTATAATTAAGGAGGATATTAGGCCAGACTTCATTATAGTATCTTTGTCCAAGAGCAGCAGGTTACTCTTCTTGTTACTGTTCAGTCATTATGAAATTTCAGTGCAATGTTAGTGTATTCGCATGAATTGACTCAACTCACATGCAGTGAAGTTACAACAATGGCACTATTATTTAAAGGGACAGTGCACCCAAAACTAAATACTAGTTCTATGTGAGTTTCTTTTTTCTTTTGGAACACAAAAGAACAATGTTGTCTAGTACAATATGCAATTCCCTGCAGTTTTTTTTTTTTTTCAAGCAAATACTAGAGGCATTATAATGGAAACTTTTATTCCATTTTTAATTTAATTACATTTTTTATTGAATTAAATAGGCTTATTTTCACATGGTTTCTTGTCAAATACTATGTTATAAACTCACTTTTATCATAATGTATAATTTGTAAACTAATGCATTTTGAAGTTTGCATTGCTTAACCAGCACCATGTGTCTTTCTTATATAATAAACTTGCTTGGTAGCTCACCTGGTAGAGGGTTAACCTTTTACAATGACTCACCGGACATTTTTTCAGCTTGCGTGAACCAATCAGCCCAGATCATTATCTGTTATGTGTAAGACTTTACATGGAGTAGCTCATAAATTTGTGGTTTGGAGGGATTGTTCTTTTATGCTGGTTTTACGAAGGGTGATTTTACCCCAATAACCCAGTGGGGTAAAAAGTACCTGAAAGTCATACTCAAGTGAAAGTACAGATATCTTACCAGAAAATGACTTTGGTAGAAGTTAAAATCACCTTTTAGAATATTACTTGAGTAAAAGTCTTAAAGTATGTGATATTTATTGTACTTGAGTACAAAAAGTATTTTTTTTTATCTTAAACGTACTTAAGTATTGAAAGTAAAAGTACAAGTTAAAACACAGACAAGGATATTAGAAAATTGAAAAAAGCTTAAACTGTATATACTTGGCTTATGAGTTATTGGGAAACTTACAACCAGTGTATACACTACTAATGGTTTGGCAATGCACCTAAAACTCATGACCTCTCGGCTCAACCACAAACCTGCTGGACCAGGACATTAGCTAAAACAATCAAAAATGGACTAAATCACCTGTTGGCAGAATATTACATAAGTTTCTTTTATGTATGCATACAAAAATAATATGTTTGGTTGCTAAGCCACAATAAAGCTCACTGTGATGAGTGGGGCAGGGAACGGAGCGAGGCCGGTGGAGTTAAAGTGATAATGAGCAACAGTTGCACCTCTCCCACGGAGGAGCTCCGGAAGGATAAAAGAAGGAGTAACAACATTGAAGGATGAGTGAGGACCAGGCCTGGGTTTTATTTAGTGTTTTGGTTCTGTTTCTGTTTGTGCGCTCTTTTGTGTTTATTTTATTATTAAAGATTCATTTACATTTCCGCCAGTTCCCACCTCCTTCTACCCAACTTACGAATTTTGTTACACTCACATTTAATCAAATATGTTGATTGATCTAAAAATAGTAGATGCAGTGTTCCAAATGCATTGACACTTTATGATTGCTTCTGAAGGCTGTGTGTGCTTGTTTTGTTTAAGTCTTGTGTAAGAGGTCAGGGTGAGAGAGCGATAGGGGAAGGAAATGAGTTTTGAAAAAGGGAGCATTACTATCTTGTTGCAGCCTCAGCACTCCCTTTATGAAGGCAGTCAGAGGCTGTCAGCTTGGCCCTGATCTCTGGGTTTGATCTGAGAGAGCAAGAGTCCATCCAAAACCCCTTACCCTCAATTATTCAGCCCGGTTAAGCATGCCTTATGCCAGGCCTTTCAAGAAGACCAATCACGAGATCAGCTCTGCAGAGGACACAGTCTTTCACACTGGATCCTTTTAGAGGAAGAGGATAGAGAGAAGAAGGACCCATTAAAAATGAGCATACGAGAGACAAAACGAGAGGCAGATAAAGTTGCGATGGTGCCTCGTGCTAGCTAGTTGTCAGACAGTGCCCTCATTCCCAGCTCTCACAGATAAAGACTTCCTCTGATGGATTCTCTTTGTCAATCACTGCAGCTCCAAAGACGTTTTAAAGATATGATCAAATATTCTTCAGGGTCATCTGTAACTGGAACTATCCTGCAAATATTATACACTTAGACGTCTAACACCTTTAAAAAAGAAAAAGAAAAAAAGAATTAGAGGCAAAATCCCATATGTTTTGACAACAGTTATATGGATCATTTTCTAACAAAATGAACCCAATATAGACATCAACATTTGGTCCCAAATTAGCTACCAAACCTCTCAGTATTTAGCTTAAAGCTTAACTGTTCACCGGATTGGGTATGAATACTTTCGCAAGGCACTGTATATTTTATATAAATATATGAAATGTATACATATATTATATAAAATATATACATTGTATTCATATTTTTTTTTATATAGCTAATAATGCATATGACCACCTGAGGTTAATATCAACATTAAACACCCTTTTCAATAAACATTTGTTGATAAAAACAATGATCATGGCATGGTGGCGGACATGAGCCATGCAGTGGTAGCAAGTCTGGATAGCATAGTTGCAGGCCTGAACTGTAGGACCTGTAGAGGACCACCTAGACCGTGAAACAGATGACAAGACCATAAAGGATCGGGTGCCATGGTGAAGATGGTGACCACTCAGGTAGAAACTATGGAATAATACATCATGGCGCTATAGAAGACCACAGCAACATAGCGATAGATCATCATGGCAAAGCAGAAACATGGAGCACCTTCCTGGGCATTACTGAGCAGGCTTGGGTGGCCTCCATGGCCATGAATAAGCAGGTGTTGACAACCTCTGTGGCCATGCCAGAGAAGGTGTGGACTGCTTCCGTGGCCATAAGCAGGCATAGATATCCTCCATGACTGTGACAGAACAGGTGTGACTAAGCAGGTGTGGACAGCCACTAAGGCCATGACTCAGGAGGCATGGAGAGCCTCAGTAGCTGCATCAGGGAACACAGGTAGTTCATGGACAACTATTGTTGCAGTGACATCGAGCATGATATTTCAACCTGTGGGGTGTCTGCACCCATAAAGGGGGCATGAGCATCTGTAAATTTAGAAGCATGCATTCATACAAGCATATAAGATTCTGCTACCAAATCATTATTCCAAAACATCACTAGAGTGGGGAATTTTTGTAGTCTCCAAGCTAAACTGCATTTGCTATGGTTATGTTAGATTTGGCGCAACTGAGATTTACCAAAACAACTCCAGAGTAGAAGTATGTGCAGCCTAAATGGACAGGTTATGTACATTGGACAGTAGAATGACCTTCAGGACCAGTGGACTTGTTGTGACCACAAGACTTGGAGCACAAGGACAATGACAGCCATGGCCAGTAGAGTTCGTGCTGGACCAAGCTCAATGGCCTTTAGAGCATGGGGCATATACAGTAGTAGTCCTCCAATGCAGGCCAGTCTCTGGAGCACCACATAAAGTCAAACACGCCATAAACAAGTAGAAAACAAAAATCATAGTAGAAATCAAAACTCATCAGACTGGGCAACCTTTTTCCAAACTTTATTTGTCCAGTTTTAGTGAAGCAGTGTGCAGCTGCAGGCTCAATTCCTGTTCTTAGTTGACAGGAGTGGCACCCAGTGTGGTCTTCTGCTTAAAGGTTTGATGTGTTGTCTTTCAGAGATTCTTTTCTTCAGACCTCGGTTTATTTGAGTTACTGCTGCCTTTCAATTAGCTTGAATCAGTCTAGCCATTCCCCTTGGACTGTGGAGACATTTTTTCCCAGACACAACTGCCACAAACATGATAATTTTGAAAATCCCAGTAGATCAGCAGCTTCTGGAACATTTAGACCCACCCATCTGGCACCAACAAACAAGCCTTTTTCAAAGTCACTTAAATCATCTTTGTTCCTTATTCTCATGCTAAGTTTGGAATTCAGAAGATCATCTTCACCTTGTCTACATGTTGCTAAATGAGTTGCTGCCATGTGGTTGGCTGACTAATTATTTACAGCTAATAATTTGTATGTCCCACTGAGGATTCTCAGGCTTAAGCACCTTTTTCACTGACAATATGCTGAAAAAGGCTCTATTCTGTACCCCCTTCATTAAACTCTCAATTTAGCACAATTTCTAAACAGTGCAGGGTACAGCAGCTGCCACACTTCCCCCACTGCTTTATATCTTATCAACACATTTGAAGGCCAGAAGACACTTTCATGCTCAGCCTATGGAAATAAACAGCTCTGGCATTTGAATGCCAGAGTGATATAGGCAGATCTAGATATTGATATAAAAACCACTAGCCTTGGAGAAGGGGGTGGGAAGCTCTTGCAAATTGCAGTGTATTGCAAAATGGCTAAATGATAAAGAAAACCCGACTGGGACACAGACAGAGTTCAAAGAAGCTTAAAGAATATGAGTTTGGGACTCATTTCCAAAGAGGTAATCTCTCTGGTCGCATCAAATACAAATATCACATTACCTCATTAAAGCAGCAGGCTGACAGAGAGAGAGTTTGGTTGGTTTGTCACACACTAGGACATAAATGAGACGATACAATTTGTGGGTTATAATCTTTAAATCACAGTGCAGGACAGATTAGTGCAAGCTGGCGGTGCTCACTCGTTTTATAGAAATTTCTCGCAGAACTGCATAATTGTGTGCTTTATGGAAATGCATTTGAGCACAATGGTCAGTGGACAGTGTCATAAAATAGCCTTTCCTAAAAGTCTTAAAAATGTGATGACGGTAGCTTTTTTTAAGCTATCAGCATAGATCCTCATGTCTAAATGCCAATGTTAGTCATATTGTTTTTCCATATTGCTCACTGAGTTCCATTTGCTGTGGCTGAGCTCTGTGCATTTCACAAAAACCACACCAGTAAAAGAAAGCCACCTAAAACAAAATGACACACACAAAATATTCCTCCCGGTGTTCTTTATTCTTTGTATTTTTTTGATGACTTGCAATGTCTGAGATAACAGAATGTTTGGATTTGGGTCCAAGTGAAAAGCCTAGGAAAATTGTCATTCATTTAAATCCATAGTTTTGCCATTATTCATGAATTGCCTATACATTCATAAAGAGACTCACAGAAGCTATAAACAGATGACAACTGCACAACTATCATTCAAAAACATCGACTATCACATCAAAAATCAGTATAATCTGAATCAAGCATTTCCAAACCAAACATCAATGTACATTTTTACTTTGCATACAAGGGATGCAAACATGGTTTGACTAGTAAAAGAAAACAGTCCATCTGAAAAAGTAACAATTAAAACAGTAGGGTTGATTTAAAGGGGTGGTTTACTGTTTTCTAGGCTTGATTGTGTTCATGGGGTGCAGTTTAACATGTGTTCATGCTTCGTTTTTTTATTATTTTTCACATAATTTACCTTTATTCCACAATGATCTATCCCTTCTCTGACAAACGGCTTGATTTATTTCCTATTATTATAAAGCCCCTCCCTCAGAAATACCCGATGGGCTAAGATTGGCTAGCTGGCTCAGTGTGTTGTGATTCGCTAAACCGCCTCGAGCGCTGTCTGAACATCCCGCCCCTCAAGCTCTGAATGTGCTCCAGTTGTATTGTTAACAATGACGTCCTCTATATTGGTTAACAATTTGAGCCAGATTGAGACACAGAGAATATTAATGAAGAGGATCCTGCAGAACCTGTGCAAGCACGGCTCTTAATGGTATGTTTGTTTGTTGTTGTCTCATACTTTTAGATACGATGTTGTTTGTAAATGCTACTGCTTCTGTTGGCTTTTAATATAGTTTTATTCTGATTAAAGCTTTAATACAGCATAGCAACCGTACGTGCATCCATGTATTACACTTATCATTGCTATGTGAAAATAAGTTTATAAATGGAACAGTTTGTTGGAGCTAATCTGACAATCTGAATGAGACCGAGAGAGAGAGAGAGAGAGAGAGAGAGAGCAGGGCGATGCGAGGAACAGGATTGAGAACCACTCCTTTAGATACATTGGTTTTGAAACTGTGAATCCATTAGAATTGATAGTAGACAGAATCGCGATTCATATATGCACATATTTTTACGTGCGCCCCTAGTTTTCTCTTCCTCTTCTCTAAAGCAGCACAACATGGCCTCGCCCCTTTCGTTGCGTGTTCACGGAGGCGGGGTTTATCTGGTTTTGTGATGTAACAGACCCTGGAAGAAGCTTGTTGTAGTCTCTTACCAGCTGTTTTTGTAGACGTTAAACTAACAGAATTTTAAAAGACGATGTCTCTGTTTGCATTGAACTTTCAGCGCTGCAACTTTGCAGATATTGTTTATACTCAAACAGTAACATTACAAACTATCTAAAGTTAAAAAAGTTAAATCGCAATCAACCACCTCTTTAAATTTGTGATTTGCTTTGATGGGAATTTATAACTGGTCTTCACAGGGGAATGCAATGCACTTATGGCATTACATGTTTGTGAGGTAGATTGTATTTGAATAATTTTTGTGTTAGTCCTGATGTAACAAAAGTATTCTCTGTAATAAGCATAAACTGTCTTCTTTGTTTATTTCAAGTCATTTATTCATTGCTTTGTTGATTGTTTGGGGGGAAAATATAAGGTAACTAAAAATCCCTAGCTCACACTACACAAATTTCACATTGCCCAAAGCGCTCATAATCAGAAAGCATTACATTGTAATTATATACTTATAAACATACTTTATTTTTTAATCATCTGCCGCTAATATATACTACTGTTCAAAAGTTTGGGACCAGTTTTGAAATGCATTTATTCTGCATGTATTTATATAAAAATACATTAAAATCATAGTATTGATACATTTTCTGTTTTAATACATAAAATGTAATTTATTCCTATGATGCAATTCTGAAACTTCAGCGTCATTACCCCAGTCTTCAGTGTGACAATTTCTGTCACTTTTAATACATTTAATGTGTCCTTGAAAGTACACATTTCTTAAAAAAAATATAAACTTTTTGATCCCAAAATTTTGACAGACCTCACAAAATCTCAGAGCTAAAATGGTGTAGTGTGAGCTTGTTATACAACAATTGGTTCCGATCCCTTGATCCCGTTATAGAAAAAACATAAATTCCCCTTGAGAGAACCAGTTAGGATAGTTCCTGATCTTATTAGAATAAGATAACAGAGGATCCAGAGAAGAGGGGTCAGCACAGAAGCCATTTAACTGAGAGAAGAAGGGCCAGCGTTGGGGAGATGTTACTGAGAGAAGGGGAACCGGAGCTTGTACGGCAGTGGTTTTTGTTTTGACCGATGCAAGCTGCGTAGGCCATGACGTGGGGAATGTAATGCTGCTCCTGGACTCCATGAAGAAGATGAGCCATGGGACCTTTGGAGAATATGGCCACGTCTTCACCGCCATGAGTCTCCGATTTCAAGGGAACAGCAGCTTGTGCCTGGTAGTTGTTTTGATCTGAAGACAGAAGAAAGTGTGTTAATGTGTTAATATTTATATTTGTATTATATTAAAACTAAATATTAATTTTAAATGTAAAAAACACACTACTTAGTTAAATACAAATATGAACACTAACAATCACAGTTAAAACAATAGCATGTAGCTTAGAAGCATTTCTCAATAATAAGGAGAAATAAATTAGTAATTCTTATGTTATATTAAAATTTAATTACAATTTACAATTAATTTATAATTACATTACAATTCATATTAAATTAATATTTAGTAAAACAATACTTAATAAATAACAAAGACACAAAATTGAGGGCAGTAACAATTTTCTTTTCTATATGGCTTGTCAATACTAATAGCAAGAAAAAAAAATTTTTTTTTTGGTATTTCTTTGTCCTGGGAATGAATGACAGAACAATGTCAGCAGCAGAAATGACAAGGCATTTTACTTAATTGTTTTTGGATTGTGTTTCTATCAGTGAAAACAGCAATTGAAACAGACAAACCTATGCTGTGGAATAGTAATGAGACACACAAGGAAAGCCAGTGAGTGTGAAGCTAAAGAGAGTGATGGGGAAGAGAATGAGAGAAGAGAGAGACTGAGCCACAACAATAGCCATAATTCTATGGCTTGTCAAACATATAGAACAAGAGTAAGAAAGATGGGTGGTGGGATCAAAGAGAGATTCACTTTATCATCATCAACAACCACTGAGTTTGACATTCAGGGCGCCTCTAAGCTATAGCTGACAGCTCATCAGAGATTCCATTCAATATAGATGGTGGGTCACAATGATGTAGTCTTCAATAAATTAAAAACGTATTATGTAAAATTCAAACATAAATGTAAATTAACAAACCTTAAAGGTATAGTTCACGCAAAAATTAAAATTTTAAGTTTATCTGCTTACCCCCAGGGCATCCAAGATGTAGGCAACTTTGTTTCTTCAGTAGAACACAAATCATTGCAGTCTGTCAGTTCATTCACTTCCATTATAATACTAACAAACTGCAACAGTTTGAGGTTACAACTTGTGTTCTTCTTTAGAAACAAAGCCACCTACATCTTGAATGCAGATAAACATCAAATTTTCATTTTTGGGTGAACTATCCCTTTGCCAACCACCTAACTTTTGAACGATAAGGTTTCTTAAAGAACTATCTTATGCTCACCTAGGCTGCATTTATTTGATCAAAAATACAATAGAAAACAGTAATATTGTATTGTAAATTACTTCTATTTTAATATATATTTTTAATATAAGAAATTTAGATTGCAAAGCTACGTTTATGGAAGCCATTCTTTAGTGTCACATGATCCTTCACAAATCATTTTAATGTGTTGATTTTGGTTCTCAACATTTCTTATTATTAGTGCTGGAAACAGCTGCTTAATATGGAAATCATGAAAGTATTATAATTCATTACTGGAATAATTTAATTTGAAATAGAAATCTTTTGTAACATTAGAATTGTCTTTACTCTCACTTTTAATTAGTTTATTGTGTCTTTGCTGAATAAAACTATTTTAATTAAAATATGACTGTTTTCTAAATTTTGAACAGTAGTGTACAAGAATAAATGTCTCTAAATCCAGGGAGGGGTCCTTTACTAAATAAAAATCTTGAAGAGCCCTGCAATGAATCCATTTCAGAAAAGCAGATTCATAAATCCCATATGCTATTTTCCCACTTGATTTCTAACCAGGCCCTCTCATTTCTGCAAAATGAGTTGTAAGCATTTCAATCCATTAAGCATAGCATCAGAGCTGTATCCACCCTTAATGTATGCTACAGTATGGATGTTTTACATTATTTGTTGCCATATGCCACATAATTGCAAGAAACAGCTAAACAAGAACAATTACACCTAAATCCCAACCATTCAAAGTAGGTCCTAAGGAAGAACCAGGAAGCAATAAGCCTGTATAATTACTTACTGTAATCCACAGCAGAGACATTTTCTCTAGCACCATTAACCAACTTAAACCCTGGGCCATTTCCATAGAGAATGGATGTGAAGGGCTTCTGGTCAATATCACTCATTGTCGGGGCCAAACCTTAGGAAAAGACATATAAAACTCAGAGACTTGGCCATAAACCACCAAGAAATAACACCATGCTCTGTAATTAAAGTTCTTCCAACACGCATTTAGCTTTTGTTAACTACCAAAGATTGAGTTTCCCCGATGTGTGTAGCCTCCAAAGCTGAAGACGTGAGAGTGATCAGCCGTGACGACTGACAGTGTGTCATAAATGCTGGTGAGGAGACCGGCTCGGGTGATGGCCCGGTCCATTTCCACAGCCTCATGTAGGGCCAGCTTGGCTTTTCCATCATGGTGTCCATGATCAATGCGCCCACCTGCCAGCATACAGCCCAGTCAGCTGTCTCATACAGAGCATTAAGACACACAATACATCTCAACACATCTTTCCTTTCAATACCAGCAACAACATTGGTTAACTATATTAATACACAATGTTGAGGAGTTTATTAATAGCAAAATAAATTAAAAGCATCTTGCATTTCTATGTAATGTGATAGCAGCGGAGCTGATACATTTACGCATTTAGCACACAATTTTATCCAAAGCAACTTACAATGCATTTAGGTTAAACATTTTTTACCAAACATGTGTTCCCTGGGAATCGAACCCACAACCTTGCACTGCTAACCCAATGCTCTACCACTGAGCCACAGGAACTGTAGTGCAGCATTAAAATTTATTAAATTAATGAATTTTAATAAGTGGTTTAGTGTGATTTTTTTTTTGTCACAGTAGCTGGGTTTCCATCGAAAGTTGCGAATTCAACTTGTGCGCAAATTGGAATATTACCGTCACTGCCTGATAAACATGAACTAAATATCACTAAGAAAACAAGGAGAAGCCACTGAATAATGTCATATATAATAAATGACTTGCACCTCAGATAAAGCACACAAAAGACAATAAATACGGTCATTACTGCTGTTTGGGAAGGCAGTAGTATAAGACAGTTTTGGGAGGCAATTATACAGAAATATATTAACAACAGATTTTGTTAGGGCATTTAACAATGATCATAACATTTCAGATCAGTCAGCTGGTTAGTCAGATTATCCTGTACCATCGTGCAAAGTCACATGACGTTCTGTTGTGCATGGAGGAATTTATTAGCAAAAATATGTTCCTATCTGCCATTATTCACATCAACCCTTTTTCGCACAAGTCAAAAACCAACTCAAGCGTGTGTAAAATTTTCCCAAATGAAGGGATTTTTTTTTGCGATACTTCAAAATGAGTATAAAATCAATTGCTACAAGTGAACTAAGGCAAACATCCAATACGTTTTAATTTGCGATTTAAAGGCCATGTTGCAGGTTAACTACCACTTTCGATGGGTACATAAATCACTCAAGATATGTATATCATTTTTAAAATGTCTAAAAAATGGTCTTAAAGACCAGTTTTTTACATTTTTGGTATTAACGGGATTTTTACACAACTCAGTGATGACGTCACGTTGGGGAGAAGTGGAGGAAAGGTAGCCTCAGCCTAGTATGATGCGGCGTTCCAGGCAACCCGTAACCCGTGTTTTTCCAACCTTAAACCTGTGAAAGTGCACTGGAACGGCAGTCAAACCCGTGACTTCCCACCCATGAACTCGTACTAGATCGATGTACTCTGAGTTCCGAGTTCTGACATCACATAGCACACAAAACAACGATGACAGCTCCTACGAATAATACTGCCTACGGATGCAGTGTTTATGCAAGTGGTACACGTTGAAAAAACGATTTTATCTATATCTGTGTATTTATCTATTTATCTATAATCTGCCCTATCTGAATACTCTCATCTGCTACTCGTCTCTCTAGTCACTCTCAATGCTCTCAAGGCGGGCTTTGGTAAATTCCCTCCACTACGTGACGTAATGAAGTGCATTGGGGGAAAGGAGACCGCTGTAAGATAGTACCTACTTTTTCGTATTATATTCCGTTTTGTGATACCCAACTACATAAAATACAATGAATAACAGTTTAAATGTTTATTACTAACAAGCAAATTGCACAAATTCATTAAAAAATTAACCCTGCAACACGGCCTTTAAATTAACTTATTAATTTTTCACCATCTAAAGATTTTGTGAAATTACTTTATAAATGCCGCAGTTTATAACTCTGTTTTTAGTTGTATTACAGTTTTCTTATTTCAATTTGACTTTAAATCATTTTTGATAACATATGTATATACTTATATTGCATGCACTTAATATATATATATATATATATATATATATATATATTAGAGGTGGGCATAGATTAATTTTTTTAATCTAGATTAATCTCACTGTGATCTTGAAATTAATCTAGATTAAAATGGCTCATTCGAATTCTGCCGACGGCATTTAGAATATGTGTGTTACCCAAATAAAATTGACAAACAGTAAGTCTTTGAGAAGGGGTTTATCAAGCTAGATGGTGCATTAGAAATGTACACCTCCTGTTTCCAAAATGCATCACAAACTGCTTAAAAAAGCTCTAAACTAATTCCACATTGCACAAGCGGGGACCCGGTAAAGATTGTACCAGTGGGCCCTGTTTGAAATTGTCTAATTTGTATGTTTGTTTATTTTTATTTATTTGTGCTATTTACACAATGTTTAAGGTTTTTTCAAGTTTGTAGGTGTCAAGGTACAGAAACAAAATAATTAAATGTAAAAAAGCACTGGATAGTCTTCAATGTAAAAATGAAATATACAATGAAACCTACATTTATTCAGACACCTTCAACATTTCTCACATTATTACAGTTTTGCTATATATATATAAAAAAATATATCTGGTGTCTGAATAATTTTTGGTTTGACTGTTAAAACTACAAAGTAGTCAAGAGCAGTGAGAGATTTTCATTTTCATTTTCTTGGATTAACATTACAGCAGCCAGTCGCTAAATTAGGCGCGGTCACTTTAAGAGTCGATGAACGCATCCAATACAATATACATCCCACTTTTCTCCTCAACTGTTTACTTTCACTTAAAGGTGCTGTAGGGAACTTTTGTAAAAAAATATTTTTTACATATTTATTAAACCTGTCATTATGTCCTGAAAGTAGAATATGAGACCGATAATCTGTGAAAAAATCAAGCTCCTCTGGCTCCTCCCAGTGGTCCTATTGCCATTTGCAGAAAGCCATCGCTCCCGGTAAAAAATAACCAATCAGAGCTGCGGTCCGTAACTTTGTTCGTGTTCAAAATGTAGAAAAATGTATATAATAAGCGAGTACACCATGAATCCATTTTCCAAACCTTGTTTTTGGCTTGTCCTGAATCACTAGGGTGCACCTATAATAAGTGTTTATATTCTGACTATTTTAGATTGCTTCGGGGGTACCGCGGCGGAGTAACCCAGTACCTTTGTGATTCTTCATAGACATAAACAGAGAGAAGTAGCTCCGGCTACAATGTTCTTCCGCAAGACACAAGCAGTTCTGTTTATTAACCGCTAGAGCGTCAAAAGTTCCCTACCGCAGCTTTAAGAAATAACTGACTGTTTTTTCTAGAATAATTTCCAAGGTGGATATTTTGACATATTTCGTATGTATTTGTTGTGGTTCAGTGTCGCTGTCCGTTAGGCTGTCTTCAACCGGTCGGTTATATAAAATATCAAGCTGAAAGTCATCATAGCTTGCTTAGTATAGACCCAGCTCCCAACCCAACTTTGAGAATAGATTAACGGCGATATTTTTTTTATCGCCCAATAAGAGTCTCGTGTTAACACAGCACGTTAACGGCAATAACGGCCCACCACTAAAATACATATATATATATATATATATATATATATATATATATATATATATATATATATATATATATATATATATAATGTTTAATATAAATGACTGAAAGCTAAAAATTACAGTAACTTATACAGCCCTAAGAAATGAAAAATAATTGTTTGTAGTTTAATCAGATGTTGAACTGACCTCCCAATACAATCCTGTGGTTTAATGATTGCTGATGTACACTATACTTTTACCTTCCACCAATAAGTAGAATCCGCGTTCATTTTTTTTGAGGATCTTAATGGCCACGTCTACCATCTCAGTAAGCGAAGGGTCAGTTTCTTGGTTTCTCTCGAGCTCATAGGGCAGATCTCCTGGCTCAAAAAGACCTGCAGGGCAAACAGAACAGAAAAAAACAATGTAAACAGGAAGAGTAAAAGAATGTCTCAAAAAGATCATTTAAGTAATGGTTATGAAACTCACCCAAAAGATAATCCACATTGTTTGGATTCAAAGAAACGAGATCCTTCCTGTTCCACACATAGGAGCCTCTCTGATTACACAAAGGTTAAGATAAAAACAAGAAATAGGTTAGATAAATGAAGGTTCCTTCTTATCTAGTTGCTTTATAGAATGTGTTACACTGCTATGATCCAATATCTTGCAACCAAATCTCTGTAATACCATTTCACAACAAGTACAACTTGTCTTCATTTGTTATTAAGTGCACAGCTATAAAGCCTGCTTTAGGGGCCTCAAGAGCATTAGATCCGATTCAGAGAAGTCAATAAACAGGGCATCATCAAAAGAGCACAAATAAGCAGCCAGAGTAAGGCAAACACAAAGAGAAAATGAAAAAGAGATTTGTCTGCAGAGGCATCGCGTGGAAGCTTTTCCCTGAAATGAATAGAGCATGACATTGTAAATGAAAAGATGGAATGAAGTGCCCTGTATTTCCCTCGTTTCATCTTTCACCTTGTCCTTCATTCTGTCAGTCCACTCCTTCACAAGGTTCCTGCCATCTTTGCGTGTACCGTTGTGTTTCTTGTCTCCTGGGTATTCCACATCTGGTGTGTTTCTGGGGTACATATATTTCCGCCCACCCCCCATAATCACCTGCCCGTCCAAATGAAGAAGAAAAGAGACACATCACACATGTATTGAACACAGTGCTGTCCAAAAGAAAATCTAATTTAAACCAAAAGAATGGATAAACGTTATGACGTACAATGAAGTAGAAATATTTACAATTCTGCACTATTTATAACTCGAACGGCTACACTAATTAATCTAATTTGTAATTTATATTTAAAATATTTACCTTTATTATAAAGAATAACATTTATTATTCTTCATAAGAAAAATAATATGAATAATAGTCGTTTTAAATATTATTATTTAGTATTGGTGTATTTAAAAGCATTTAAAATATTTAAAACAATTTATTTTATCAGCATTAATATTGCTGTAGTTATAATTGTTAATATTATTCATTATTATTGTCGTTATTATATTTTAGAATTTATTTAACAATAAAATAAAAAAAAATATTTAAAATATTAACTTATTTTATCAACATAATTACTGATAACAACAAAAATATTGTATTGTATAATTTATTTAATCATACTTTTATTTTATTAATATCATTAGTAGGAACAATAGTAATACATACTTCTTATTCATTTTTATAGTTGTTGTTAATATAATAATTTCTAATAAATATTTAAATTTTTATATAATTTGTCACTTATAAACATAAAAGTAAACATAATTTAGGCATTTGTTTTTTTAATTAAATACATTTGTATATGTAATTAAGTATATACAGTCAAACCAAAAATTATTCAGACACCAGATAATTTTTGATATTCTTTACTAGTGGGTGCAGGACACATCTGACCCTGGACCACAAAACCAGTCTTAAGTGTAGATAGATTAGATTTATCCACTATCTGAAAACTGTATAAATAATCTTTTCATTGATGTATGGTTTTTAGAATAGGACCATATTTGGCCGAGAAACAACAATTCGAAAATCTTTAATCTGAGGGTGCAAAAAAAATCTAAATACTGAGAAAATCGCCTTTAAAGTTGTTCAAATGAAGTTCTTAGCAATGCATATTACTAATCAAAAATTACGTTTTGATATATTTACGGTAAGAATTTATATCTTCGTGGAACATGATCTTTACTTAATGTCCTAATAATTTTTGGCGAAAAAGAAAAATTCATCATTTTGACCCAAACAATGCCTATTGCCAACAAATATACCCCAGCGATCTAAGACTGCTTTTGTGCTCCAGGGTCACATATAGACTATTCATGTAAGTGAGGATAGCTAAATAAAGTAAACTGTGACATATTATACCAAAAATTCTTCATAAAGTGGACTAACAGTAAAACTGATCAAAATTTGGGACCAAAAATTATTCAGACACTTTGACCTGCCCATGTTTTGCTTAAGTGTATTTCTTTAATTGCTAATGTGACTTTTTTACACCACCGACTGATCAAAATTAAGCATTGCCTGCTAATTTGTTGACCTAAATTGGTATTATCCAATTGTGTACTTAAATTTAACAGCAGACAGCTATTCCGCCTTATTCATTACTAAACTTTCTATTGACGTTATCTGACATTATCAAGAAAAATATATTCTGAAACAGTTTAACTCTGAGTTCTTGTCATATTTTATTACCATTTTATAAACTATATTGAATAAGCTGTGCTAATGTAAAAAAAAAATTGAAGATGTCTGAATAAATTTTGGTTTTATAAATATTACAATGAATAACCCAACCCAACACTATATAAAACCAGTTAAAAAAATCAATGAGTCAATCAACTCACATCAATGTCAGGGATATTTTCAAAGAGTTGTCTGGCGATGTCCTTGCATCCGCTCTGGAGTGCTTCATCAGGCATTTCTCCATCTGAATACCAGTCCCGCTCCACACAGTGTGCATACGCCGCACTCGGAGTGGCATGATTCACTCGTGTTGTTGTGACGATTCCCACTGATTTGCCTGGGGAAAATACAGGTTGAAATTGTTAATTGTTCCTGTAGGGACATGGCCATAATTACCACTATATCTACTGTATATTACAACTGTATTACGTATTTTTTTCCTCATCTATCTAGTAATTCAATAGCATATATTCAATCAACAGATTGACTTAAGAGTTTAAGAGTAAACCAACTGAAATATGCACTGCATCAGCTTTGCGATGTTTGATTGTAAGTCTTGTTGTCTGGCTAAGGTCACCCAGTTGTATTGTACAGTATTTTAATGCATTCCTTGGACACAAGCCCCCAAGTGAGGAAGCATTTTATTCTGTACTCAGATCAGGTCAGATTATCAGTTTGACACTGATTGGACCTTCCGCCTTTTAAACCTCTCAGCTGGATTTTAAATGTATATTCTGGTCATGTCATACAAATTCAACTCGGCTACTTTCATTCACCTCTACCTTCGGCAGAGGACTTCCTTCTTATAAAACGCTTCATTTGTTTTGATTTTCAACATGAGAATAAAATATGAGCAAGCCGTCTGCGTCACGCTCATCAGTCAAACTGTCACCCTTCTCATTTCTTCCTTTACCTCAGATAAGGATGTTTTTTCCGCTTTCTTCGATCTTTTATCTGCTCAACCTGCTTTATGTGCCAGTGTCACCTTTGTTTCTCTCATGCAAAAACAAGTTAATGGATTGCTAGCATAAAAATAAGCCTAGAAACAAATATCCCATCTATATTCTAATTGCAATAGAAGTCGGGAACAGAAAGGCATTATAGCTGCTGTGTGAGAGGATTCAGCAGGGCATCTTACCTGCGTCTTTGGCCCATTTAAGAATGGAGGTGACCTCGTTCCCCCGAGTGGTGTTGCACTGGGATTTCACAGCTGCTGCGTTCACTCCAACCGTACCCTCGTTGGCCTTCACCCCGCACAGATATGCCGTGGCAGTGCCCGCGCTGTCTGGGACCTGAGCATTGGTGTTATATGTCTGGGGGGAAAACCGTGCACAATTTTAATAGCTGCAGGGATTGTTTACAAGAGCAAAATTAAAGTGAACTTAGTGTAGCTCTATAAATGTCCATTCATCATTTTTCAGCATCTAGCACGTTTATAAACAATGATCATTTTTATAACGAGTCCACTAGTCTGAGACTATTTGTGATAAAAAATGTATTGTCATAACCCCTGTAAAGTTTATGAAATAAGATCTAAAGAAATGGAACACTTGACAAAATACGTTTTTAAAATCTTAAAAGGTTTTCACATGTGTTTTTCGTTGAGTATCATATTTAATACATCTGGCTTTTATGGCTCATGTAAAATGCGCATACACAAGGAGAGAGAAAAAACCCAAGCTGGTTTTATGCCCAAGCCCAAAAAAACAATATTTGGTGCAGCAGATAATGCATACTAAAATAATATCCCATAATATGTCTTTAAAAGATGATTGAGAGATAAACGGTCTTCAAAAGCCCGATTTATCATATTTGATACACCTTTTTAAACATGTTTCTTTACAAATTCTGTATTGATATTAAATCAAGTCCATCTAAATAGCTTCAGTGCAGTAAGTGTTTTTCTTGAAATATCACTAAAAATCTCAAATATATATCCTGAAACTTATTTGCTGACTTTAGAAGAATCAGTAAAGATTTCACACCAAAAAGATAAATGCATCACGACTTAAAGGGAAACATTTTTAGAATTATACTGAAATTCCTTCTACATGCTAAAAACGTTCAAAATATCAGTCCAATGACAATGGCATGTAATAGATTGTGTACAACAGTTAATAATGTTAGTCATTTTAGAGCCCTAAAAAAATTGTATTTCAAATAGGCTTTATAGGGTAAAGTGAATAGTTTACAAATAATTGGAGATAATAACTGACTATCTTTCACAGATGTTGTTTTAATAATAGCTAACATCTGTGAAATCTTTATTTGAAGAGAGTCACAGTCCCAGAACTGTGGCAGCTAGAGAAATGAAACTATGATTTGAATCTGTTCTCTGTGGCCCGGGGTGAGCGACTGCATGGATTACGAACACAAAGGAATGGTATGATGGGATTACAGCACGTGGGATGTACCTTAGAGAGGGCAACGTACGGAAATTTGTCCATCTCTAGCTGCGTTTCCTCACCATTCTGTCCATTCAGTTGACCCTTTAGAATGCGTGCTGCTGTGACCGTGGATATACCCATGCCTACACCGAAAAAAGGTTGGATCATTCACACAGTCTATTTTTAACAACATATCCTTCAAGCACCTTCTATCATGAACTAAATAGTTTGCCTTTGCTTTAGAACATCAAAGGTGCTTGAAAAAGCCTGAATATTTTGTTACAGAACAAGAATTAAATCTTGAATTTTGCTCATAATTGTCAGATGAAAGGGCCACTTGTCACTCTTCTTAATAGCATGAGGCAAATTAAAGTCCACTTAAAAATCTCAAGCTTGCAGAATTGTACAAAACTGTTGAGAAGAAAATGTTAAAAATGCACAGTGCCATTTAAAAGAGTTCACAAAGTCGGTCTTTAAACCTTATACTTACATAAAGTTTCAATAAATCATGAAATATTACAGTGTTTCAAAATGTAATGATTGTAATGTGTTAATGTATGAAATAAGGGTCTTGGCTTTAGATGCTATAAACTGAAATTGTATCAATAGTACTCTGAAATATAAAACAGAGCATTTTTATCGAATTGTCAGTACTTTAAAATGTTTAGGCAAATACATACTTGTTTACATTTTATTCTTGGTATGATGACAAAATAATCTTCAATAAAACTATGACTGTTAAAAGCGCTGCATAACCTAATTTGAACAAAATTGACTAAATCCTGATCTTGCAAACTTTTTTTCACAAGTCGACCACCAAAATAAGTTATATTAAGTTAAATATAGACTGTGTACCACTTAATAATGTCAAGTCATGTTTTTTATTGATTGGTGTAGTCTGGAGTAACAAATTACTCTTTTAATCTGGTTCTTTTCAGTTCATCAAATACATTCAGTGTGGTTCGATTCATGAACAAGTGACTCTTTCACACTGCTTCTTTTTAAAGAATGAAACACAGTGAAGCCAGTGAACTCAAATTTATTAACAAATTACGTTACTGTTTGACGGACTCTTGAACTCAATCCTTGAATCAGCTGACTGAAGTTACATAATCCACATTAAATTATCATGGCTTTGAGTAATTCAATATTTCAATAAAATAGGATGATACCTATTGAAAATTCTTTTTTTAACTTGGTTGGTTGACCTTCTAAGAAAATCAACAGAAACATTACAATTTCAATAATCTTAATGCATGAATCAACTGATACAAATCTTCTTCAATCTCTATTTCATGGCTTCTAGATAATGTTTTATGTGAATTCATCCTTTTGTGGCTGGTGTGTCCTTTTTGTAATAGCGGACAGTGAAAACTGCAATAAATCTACATGACAGTAGTTGAACTGAGGCTTCATCAGATATCTTTTTTAGGTTTATTTAAACAGATGCTTATATGCCAGCATTGCTTCCATGGAGGTGGTGCAAAATAAACTAAATTCTTTCAGTAAAATGAGATAGTCTCTGTGGTAATGTTTTCTGCAAACAACATTCAGACTATCTTTTCCTTCCTTCCTTCCTTTGGTTTCGATTAAAAGATTATTTTGATAACTACTGTTTTTTCTAATTTGCCCAGCTTCTATGCATTGTGTGTAGCGTTCATCTAGACATTGACTGTGGCATTTTGTTTATTTCTCCTTAAATTTGTATCCTTCACTGCCCATGTTAATTCTTAATTTTGAAGCAGGTTCATACACTATAACGGGTCTTTTAAAAAGATTAACTCTTTTTGTATTGCACAAACAGTTTTGTGATCTCATGATAAAGATCCACAGATTGTGCGACTTACCATCACCAAGAAAAAGAATGATGTTCTTGGCAACATTCTTGTTGAGGTCTTGGAGGGTCAAAGCATTTTTTAGTGTGCGCTGAGCCCATTCCTTCCAGAATTCAGGGTCCTTCTCTTGTTCTACAAGGAGTTAGAAAACATGTTTACACCTTTACCCACGAATTATAACACACAAACAACAAAGTAGCTCCTACAAAACAAGATAATGATCATGGCCTTAGACCCGAAGTATCCATTTAGAGATTATGAGTATGCTATCACTCTTTAAAATTACAACGACAACAACTAAATTTCTATGTGCATGTCTTCTTCAGTCCACATAAGCTTCTTAAAACCCACAATCACGTAAATGAACATATCTGGGACCATATGGCCCGAAGGTCCAATCTTCTTATGGAAGCTGATGTACATTTGAAATGAGTTTTATTCTGTCTATAGTTGGTACAAGGTCAAATAGAAGTCTATTAAACTTCAGACTTAGATGGTGTTAAATCGTTTATGAAACACTCATCTGACATTATATGACTCTGTATAAATCAAAGATACTGCAAGGAAACTATAAGGCAGGGGTGCTTATTCCTGTTAAAGTAGAGCTACTTTCCCAAAGAGTTTAGTTGCAACCCTGCTCCAGAACAGATGTTTGTTATTATCCTTAAGTTTTCTTGAAGATCTTGATTTGTTGGTTCACAAGTATTTGATTTAGGGCTAGATGAACAGGATTTACCACCCTGGCTATAATATTTTCTAAAACAGTCTCTATTAAACAATATGCTCATCATTGTAGAGAAAAGTGTCATTGTCATATCTAATAATGGCAAAAGACCAATAAACAAAAAAAAGTCTCTCAACTGACCTGGAAATTCAGGCTTTGCAGTTCCTTCCCAAACCAGGCAACCGAGGATAATGAGTGCAGCGACCTTCATTTTGTATCAGCCGCCGTTTTGCAGAATATCTCGAGTTCCAAGGATGTCAGAAGGCTCCCGGATCTGCAATGAAAACAGGGAATGTCTAGTCAATGTTAAAATTGTTTTCCCAAAGCAATGTTCTGAGATAGCTAAAAGTAAGCCATTCATATTCTGATTTGAAGTGTTACTGTGGCACTTCCATTTGTTTGAGCAGTCTAACATAATTATATCAGCTCAACCAATGGTGTGAGTTTGGGGTAGGGCTGCATTTCTCTGGTAATATTTAGTTTGATGCTGTCACATGTGGAATGACACAATTCATCTTTAAAGACAGAAAACAACTATTTAATATCCCATGGCTAATTTTTTCCATCACAATCATAAATTCATGTGCCAAAACAACTGAAATATGACTGACTTTCAGGTGAGGATGCATGTTACAAAAATTAATAAAGCAACAATTTAGTGGCATATTTGCACGGCTACCCAAAAGTTCACACCTGAAAACATGATATAGCTGGAGTATTTATTATCTGCCTTCTACCCTTTAGTCAAGGTCACTTTAATGGGATTGAGTGCCACTGCACATGGTGCCTTAATAGGCAAGACAAAGCTGATTAACTGGACACCTCTGTTCCAAGGCACAGGACCGCAAGATTTCTATTATGAACACACACTTTCTCAGCTTACACAGATCCTTTTAATGGGGTCTTTAGCCATTGCGCAGAAAGCGTCAATCAGTATCAAAGCCATGTGCTCAATCTACCTATACATTATACATGCTGCCTGGAGTTTTGACCACTTTGTATTTACATTTGTAGAGCATTTTGTTAGTCACGTATATGTTGAAATATGATATCAGAAATGCTTGCGTAATTGCACAAGTATTGGGTTCTTTTAGGTCAGATACTTCTCACATAGTTTTGAAGTGTGAATGCAATGAAATGAATTGCTTAACATTGCACTTTCAACATATATGTGTGTGTGTGTGTGTGTGTGCCTTTTCTTTCTTGATTACTAAAGAATGTGGTTTAATGGGTTGTTTAACTTTTTAAATCTCCATAATATTGGCCCAAACCTTTGTTATTAGGTAATAAAAATGTTCACTACACCCTAACAATCATCATGAAGCCAACAACCAACCACTAATGCAAGTTATTAAAAGTATTTTCCCTTGTTAAAATCGGCACACCATCAACAACACACAGACCTGAACCATTTTCTTCCTATTAGTTCTGCTACAACGACTCTTTTACCATGACTTGAGGCTTATTCACATGCTCTGTCAAAAACGCAGTGGGGCTCCAACTGGCAGAACTCTTGAAGCTAGTCTGCAGGTGAAGAAACACAGCAGTGCCAAAACACATAGGAGCAGCAAACTGGAGAACAAAGTTGTCAACAGAACTGAAACTCCTTCTCGATTCATGGCACCAGAATGTAGAGATGTCCTTCTTCTGGATGTAAACCCGTCCAAAGCAGAAACATGTGTGTAACCAGCTATCCTTGTTTGCGACACGCTGACTCGAACTACAACTGCGAATGAGATCTGTTCTCTAAGTAGGCAGTCAGGAGGATGAGGATTAGTGTTATTACTGATGGAGGCAATCTTCCATCACATCTTCATTTTATGAAAAGGGACCTTACATTATTTTGAAAGTGAAAATAAAGTATTCATTGCAAACCTGTCAGATCAATGCTATCTGTAGTGCATGCAATTCCATGTCGGCTCTGGACTGCCATCCTGTTTTTTGCGCAACAAATCAGTTATGTTGTTCTGTCAGAACCTGTTATGTTTTTTTAACGCCTGTGAACGCCTGAAGGCTTAACTCTATCGCTCTAATAAACAGGAACATTAGATCACATCATGTAACAGCATTAACATTAAACTCCTAC
This sequence comes from Carassius gibelio, assembly GCF_023724105.1. NCBI lineage: Eukaryota > Metazoa > Chordata > Actinopteri > Cypriniformes > Cyprinidae > Carassius > Carassius gibelio. The sequence continues at coordinate 15,183,413 of NC_068406.1, forward strand.
AAACCTCCTAGAGGCCATTCGATCACAGAACATCAAACGCTGACATAAGGATTCTATTAGGTTGTACATCTTGGTAAACACGACACTAACACAAGACAAAACCAAATCTAATGAATCTAATTATGTTGAAGAGTCTCTGAACAACAAACCCTTTTAAGGCGTGCACAAAATTTAAACAAGATGTTCTCAAGTTCATATAAACCTAGGTTGTCCTGGGCTTTCTAGTTGTGATATTGTTACATCTAAAACTACATTAGTATCACTGCATACAAATCAGTTGGGCACATGATCAATACAATGCTAACAAGCACGTTATGTCTGGGAAGCACTTAGGAATTTGTAAAACAAAACCTTTCCTTGCATTGCATTGTTTTCTCTTTATGATCTTTCTATATTTCATTCTTCCTGTTAAATGCCCCGATTAAAAAGGTAAAGTTGAAACAGGAATGTGTCTGAACTTGTTCTAGTATCCTACAGACGCAAATATGAGAAAGCAGAAACAGAAAGATTGACAGTTTGATCCCTTTTGCAAACATGCTAATGTAATTTAGATCATAATTTGAAACCAACCATAATGGGATCAAACAGGAATCCTCAAAGAATTAAATATGATCCTACTTGATGGCCTGAAATATTATTCAGCATTATCTTATATTCAATTCAAATTTATTTGTATAGCGCTTTTTACGATACAAATCATTGCAAAGCAACTTTACAGAAAATTAAGTTTCTACAATATTTAGTAGTAGCTTATGAGTGGTGACTGTCAGTTTATGTGCATATCACAGGAATTTAAAAAAAATTATATGATTTTATATAATATTATATGATTCTTAGATGACTTTTGTTTGCTCCAATTCGGATTGATTCCGAATTACAATATACATTTTGTTTGTTTAGATTAGTCAGGAAATGCAATGGTTTAGGAGGGTAAAATTGTACAGAAAAGTGAGACTGTGCCCTAAAATAGACGAAGAATAAAAACGTCTTACCAAATCAAAGTCAAACATGCAGAAAACCATTTTACTGTCATATGATAAAAACCCTATAAACATGAGAGGACCCCTTCAAACCTTTAGGACAGTGTCGATGTCTTTAAAGATTTTTTAATCACATACTTTAATAGCATTTTTTTTGTTTGAATTAAGTTTTCATGTCAGATGGAAAAATTCTAAAAACGTCTTCATATGCATGTCAGGAGATTTTTAAGATTTTTTGTGTTACCTTAAAAATAAAAGAATTAGTATTTAGTACTCGATTGATGTAGCCTATTTATCCAATATGAATACAGGTCACATTTCTTTATCCCTGGCATATCTATTTATTATTGACCCATATATTTTGAGTTTCCTTGTCAGCATATATGAATAAAATCAACATTTCTGCAGTAATAATCGTTTCCCCCGCCACTATAACTGTCCCAGTATCTCGTATGCAGTGATGCACAGAAAAGCGCTTCTTTTTCAAGTAACGTTACATCCTCTCATCTTTTCAGACCATACAATGTCTGTTTGTATCCATAGGCTGCCAAAACGCGATTACCGCTCTACAGAACTGGAAAACCATCTACATCCCCCACATCACTGGAGCCGATCATTGTGATTCCCGGTTTGCTGCTTAATTAATTGCAGTAAAGTTGGAAGAGCAACTCACCGTTACTCAACCTGTACAACTTGTTGGATTGTATTGAATTTATAACAGCACAACTCTAACTCTTCCCATGGTTACCATCAGAACTCCAGTCACATGTAGCGGTGAATGGACAGAGACATTCAGCAGATATAAGCCGCGCTAAAAGGGATCCTACTCACCCTCGTGTTATATGTATCTGTACACCTCTGCGATTCCAGCAACACAGGACTCACATTCACGTGCTGTTCTCTAGTCGAGCTTTTATAATGCTTTACAGTGCGCCGGCCCAAGAGACACACAGAGAGAGAGAGAAAGAGAGAGAGAAAGAGAGAGACCCCTTTAGTAGAGTCCACTATTGATAATAGCGCAATCTGAAGCGCGAGCTCCTCCTGTTGATAGGAGCCGCTTCAGTTGAACAACCTCATGTACAACATTTGCTATATTTCTAATGCATTCTGCATTTATGCTCGATCAACGTTGTCAATGCAGCATTAATACATATGCCAGTACAATGAAGTCAATGTTTTATTTGTGTAAAAAATAAAATAATAATAATAATAAAAAAGCTGTATTTGACCAAACATTCTGTCCTTTTTAGTCAGGTTACAAAAATAAGTAGTGAGTAAAAAAGGTCGTCAACATGTATCAAATCTACAACACATAGCAGCCGTAGTTTTTACCCCCACTAGTTAAGAAAAAAAGAATAAAATAAGAATGACTAAATTGTATGGTAAACTTAAAACCTTAAATAAAATATTAAGCATAATAAAAATGAAATGTGCAACAGTGCAGCCAAGCAAGTTAGCAAGTTAGATAAAAATAAATACATAAATAAATAATTCACAAAATGAAGTAAGCTATTATATATATATATATATATATATATACATAGGCCTACATTCAACAACAAATGTGCAACATATTCTCATGTGTCTCATTCATTACATCTTACCTAGAATTCAAAAGTGTTTCACAAGTGTTTCCCTTAGGCAAAAAGTCACAAGCCTATACAAGCTCAGCTACAAACAACAAGGTTAGTAGCTGTGAGACTTTTTCAAAAAAAAAAAAAAAACTTTTCTATACATATATATATATATATATATATATGTATATATATTACTCACTGATTTCGATTTTCGTGTACTAATGATCAATGCTGTCACTAGTGGGGTGAAAGGTGGTGACGATTAGGGGCCCACTATAGAGGCCAGCCTAAAAAGACACTCAGGACAGCTGACGGACTTTGTCATGAAAGTCAATCAATTTTATTTATTTTTTTCAATTTAAACATTCAAAAGAGCTTAAAGCATTCAAACACAAGACCCGGAAAAACTCAACTGAGTACTCATGCGCTGAGAGTGTGTCTCACGGACATCAATTCCAAAATAAACTGGAAATAAACTTTTCTTAAAGCGTGTTGTATATCACCACAGCTTTATTGGCACCCTTCTATATGTGTGGTATACTGTAATAGACAATTGTCCTGCAAAATGATGAGGTTTCGTAAAAAAAAAAAAAAAAGGAAAGAAAAAAAAAACATTGCG